>NC_046159.1:77116933-77138817 GCF_011064425.1 Rattus rattus
A
Source organism: Rattus rattus (assembly GCF_011064425.1). Lineage (NCBI taxonomy): Eukaryota > Metazoa > Chordata > Mammalia > Rodentia > Muridae > Rattus > Rattus rattus. The sequence goes on from NC_046159.1 coordinate 77,116,935, forward strand.
TTGGGAAGCTTCTGCAAGTCAAGCCCTGAGGCTTCAGCTGAAGAATATGTTTTCAAATCTATATAGCAATTTTTTTAGAAATGTGTACACTTGATATTAGAATGGCTACTCCATCTTGTTTCTTGGGTGCATTTGTTTGGAATATCTTTTTTCAGCAATTTACTCTGAAATAATGTTAATCCTTTTTGATGAGATGTGTTTCTGGTATGAAACAGAATAATGGATCCTGTTTACATATCCACTCCTGTTAGCCTGTATTTTCTATTAGCAACTGAGACCATTAATGTTATTGACCCCATTAATTAATGGCCCCTTGATTATTTGTGTGTGTGTGTGTGTGTGTGTGTGTGTGTGTGTGTGTGTGTGTGTGGGTAATGGGGGGGAGGATGGGGAGGGGAACACCCGCAGAGAAGGGGGGGAGGGACTAGGGGGATGTTGGCCCAGAAATGGGAAGGGGAATAACATTTGTAATGTAAATAAGAAATACTCAAGTTAATAAAGATGGAAGAAAAAAAATGTCCTTTGTGGCAACATCCTGTTTGTTCAATGAAGCAGGCAGCCAAATAACTCAGTCAACAAACTCACATGTTTGGGAAATTATATCCAAATGCTGCCCTCAAAATTTTGCTAGAAAAGAACTTTTTTTTTTAAATTTTATTTAATCATTTTTTTTACCCTCCAGATTTTATCCCCTTCCTGGTCCACCCTTTGATCGTTCCACATCCCATACATCTTCCTCCCTTCCCCCCTGTCCCCACAAGTATGTTCCCCCCACCTCATACCCCACCAGACTTCTCCACTCCCTGGGGCCTCCAGTATCTTGAGGATTAGGTGCATCTTCTCTCACTGAGCCCAGACCCATCAGTCCTCTGATGTATATGTGTTGGGGGCCTCATATCAGCTGGCGTATGCTGCCTGGCTGGTGGCTCAGTGTCTAAGAGATCTGGGGAAAGAGGAGGGTCCAGCTTAGCTGAGACTGCTGGTCCTCCTACAATGTTGCCCTCTTCCTCAATCTCTTCCATCTTTTTCCTAATCCAACCACAGGGGTCAGCAGCTTCTGTCAATTGGTTGGGTGTTATAGTGGCTATTCCTGGTTGTCAACTTGACTATATCTGGAATGAACTACAATCCAGAAGTGCAAGGCTCACCTTTGATCCTGATCTTGAGGCTGGGAGATACAATTTTCTGACCTGGATCTTGGTATGGAGACCTTGAGGCAAAGTGGCTATGAATCCCAGGAGCTTAAGGCAAGGAGGTCTCTGAGTTCAAGGTCACCTGGGACAAAGCCAGTCCTAGACACCTTTAATCTGGGACACACCTTCTGCTGGAGATTTACATAAGAACACTGGAAGAAGGAAGAGTCTCTCTTTTTTGCCTGCCTGCCTGCCTCATGGGACTGAGCCACCACTAGATCCTTGGACTTCCATAGCTGCTGTGGATCATTTTTGGAGAGTTGGACTACAGACTGTAAGTCATCAACCAATTCTCTTACTGTATAGAGACTACCCCTAAGTTCAGTGACTCTAGAGAACCCTGCCTAAGATGGGTGTAAATATCTGCATCTGACTCTTTTAGCTGTTTGTTGGGTCTTTCAGAAGGCAGCCATGATAGCCCCCCGACCTCACCCTCCACAAGGATGTCCCCACCACCCACCTCACACACCACCAGATGATCTCCAAGAATGGGAATAATGAGCATCTGAGTATTGTTTTTCAGGGCTCAAAACTAAAATAGCCAGTTTGAAGTTCTCTTTACATCAGTTAACCTCTCTGTCTCACCATCTCTCAGAAAAGTTTTGAAAAATTCAGATCAGCTTAACATCCTTTCCTTTGACTGCAGTGCTACTCTAAAACTAACTAGGAATACATCTCATTAGAGGTGAGGATGGGGTTTATACCTGCATTGAACAATGCAACTTCCTCACTGACAAATCCAAAAGTTTTTGAAATGATGTGCAAAGTCACAGGAATCAAATGAAAAATTAAAGGAAATGCTTCCTCCTATGTATGAGCTGTTGGTTCCCTCCCACACAAGTTCTTCACCTTGATCACTTTTCCTCATTATTTACCCCACACTTATATTTTTGCAATGTCTTTTGGATATTTTACTGATTGCACAGACCTTCATTCAAATGAACAGATTTCCCTCTATACCTGAACAGGAATGTTCATGTAAGATCCCCGAGTTGTTCTCATCCTACAGGAGCTCCATTCATTCCTGACGAGTCTGCTAGAAAATCTTTTGGACAGTGTAGAGGAGTTATAGGTGCAAGAGACCTTCATAACTTTCACCCCAGACCAAATTTCTTTTCATCAGTCCTATCTTTTTTCCTATTCCCTTCCTTCCATGCTCCCCATCCCTGTGTTTCTACTGCTAGCTTACTTAAGTACAGCACCTATGACTGTAACTACTCACTATCTTACTGAATGACTGCACCCCTGAAATAAAAAAAACCCTAGAATCTTTTTTTTTTTAATTTATTTAATCTTTTTTGCAATTCAGTCTTTACGCCCATCCCAGTCTGCCCTCTGACTGATACACATACCATACCTCCTCCCCCAACCCTGTCTCCACATGGATGTCTCCACCCCTCCCCTCACCCCAAACACCTCCCCACTACCTTGGGCCTTCAGTTTCTTGAGGGTTAGGTGCATCTTCTCTCACTGAGCCCAGACCTGGCAGCCCTCTGTTGTATATGTGTTGGGAGCCTCATATCAGCTGGTATATGCTGCCTGGTTGGTTGCCCAGTATTGGAGAGATCTCGGGAGTGGGGGCGAGGGGGTATTCAAGTTAGTTGAGGCTGCTGGTCCTCCTACAGTGTTGCCCTCCTCGGCTTCTTCCAGCTTTTCCCTAATTCAACCACAGGAGTCAGCAACTTCTGTCAATGGATTGGGTGCAAATATCTGCATCTGACTGTTTCAGCTGCTTGGGTCTTTCAGAGGGCAGTCATGATAGGCTCCTTTTGTGAGCACACCATAGCTTCAGTAATAGGTCAGACCCTAAGACCTCCCCTTGAGCTGGATCTCACTTTGGGCCTGTCCCTGGAAGTTCTTTTTCTCAGGCTCTTCTCCATTTCCATCCCTGCATTTCTTTCAGACAGGAACAAATATAAGTCAGAGTTTTTGACTGTAGGATGGCAACCTCATCCCTCACTTGATATCCTGTCTTTATACTGGGTGTGGGCTCTATGAGTTCCCTCTCCCCACCTTAGGGCACTTCATCTAAGGTCCCTCCCTTTGGATCATGAGAGTCTCCCACCTCCCAGGTCTCTGATGCATTCTGGAGGATCCCTCCACCTCCTACCTCCCAGATGGTTACCTGTTTACATTATTTCTGCTGGCCCTCAGGGTTTCAGTCCTGTCCCACTACCCCACCCAATACCCTTATCATATTCCCCTCTTCCCCCCTACCCCCTTTCTCAAGCAGTTCCCTACCTCCATTCCCCCTGCTGTGATTGTTTTTCTCCCTCCTGGTGGGATTGAGGCATCCTCACTAGGGTTCTTCCTCATCTTTGGAGTTCTGTGGATTGTATACTGGGTATTCTTTTTTGACTAATATCCACTTATTTTAGTGAGTTCATACCATGCTTTGATAAATGGTGCTTTTTCTAACTGGCTGTCTGTATTGAAAAATAAAATAGATCTATGTTTGTCAACTTGTACTAAGCTCAAGTCCAAGTGGATCAAGGACCAACATTTTACATAATCTAATATTAGAAAAAAAGTTGGAAAGAGCCTTCAACTAAACACACCATGTTGGCGTGACAAAGGGCTTCTCCATGAGATAGGAATAAAGTATCACCCATAGCAAGAATTTCTATGTCTCGCGTGCTTCTTGCCGGCGGGAGGTCGCGCGTGGGACATTTGGTGCCGAGAAACCCGGGACAAAAACATCATTGCCGGCGCTACGAGAAGCCTCCGTTTCACGGAAGAAATTCAGAAGCTATGGAATGCAGGTAAAAAACTCTGAGAGACCATGGCTAGCCTTGATCTGCTCCAACTCAGTCCCCTGCCGGACGCGGCAGGTGCCGCTATGGTTGCTCTGGCAACCCTCGGGTGGTTTCTATTGACCTTTGAGTTTCTAGTTACCGCCAAACGGCGTCTAACAGCAAAGCAGAGAGCGTTGGGGGAAGGGCGAGACAGAGCGTCAGAAACAGAGGGTAGTGAAAAGTTGCAACGAGAAAAGGATCCTGATCGATCTCAAGCACTAGGCCCCCCTGCGGTCTTACCACCGCCAGAGGTGAAATATTGGGGAAAGAATGCCCCGGGAGAGAAGGGAGGAAGTAAAAGGAACACAGTATTTTGGGAGAAAAGCTTTGTCTTGGTGCTTATAAAAGGTATAATTAAGCTCCCGCGCAGGCTCTCGGGACGCCGCGGCGTCCGTGCGCTGACGCGACAGCTTTGCAGAGTCATGCTGATCAGATTTGATCGAGGCAGACCGCCTGAAAATTTATTCAGGAGAATCAAACAAAAGGACATCTCAGTGCCCGCGCACAGCCTGATGGAGTTTATGTAATTGGGTTGTGAATAAAATTATTCAGGGCTGTGTTTCACTTCCATACCATTGGCAAATGTCGGTCGTGCCGCTCAGATAATATATCTTAGTATCTTACAGGAATTGGGTTTCAACATGTTGGTGGACTAGTCCAGGAATTGAGACAATCCATCGCCCATATCAACTCCACCCGAGTGGATAGTCACCGTGGACACCATCTAGTTTTTTCCCTCTTTGTCTATTGTTTGTCTCTGGTGCACCAGGATGTCCCCGTGTCTGTCAGTTTATGTCTGTGATTTTTGTTTCTCGTTGTTTAAATGTTTTACGTTTCATGTTCAAAAGAAAAAATGGTAAAAACCTTATCTGCCGGTCGTACACACCTTGACTTGGTTTTAACTCGTTTCAAAAGGGAACAAATGAATAAAAAAAAGTTTCAATCAGGTCTTTGAAGCCCTGTGCCTAGAGCCATGTGTCTAGATTAGCTGGAGGAGCTGCTTAGAGGCTGGCTAAGCGTCTACACGGGCTGATCTTAAAGGTGCTAACAGCTTCTCAGCTTCTTTGGTACGAGAGTTGATAGCTGTTTCTCTTAGAAAAATTCCTGACATTAATTGACTCAACAGGTGACAAGGTGCATCTCTTAAGATCATAGCTAAAAAGGTAAAAATGGTGTTTGGTGTATATATTAAGATATGTGTAGCCACTTCAATTTTGTTTCTCATTGGTTTTAAATGTATAAATATGCTCTGCTTGTCTTGGTTGTGGATTATTGGCTTTCAAGTTATTAGATATGGTTAAAAAGGTAAAATATTGGTAACAGAAAGTTGGCTTAAAACTGTAATTTGGATGAAGTAATTCTAGACAACATGTGACATTGGGCCACCCTAGCGAGACAGGTCTAAATTGAGGTAATATTTTTATGGAATTCTTATGCTAGAAACCAGGCTTCTAAAAGAATTTAAGACATTGTCTCGAAAGGTATTGGAGACCGCACCATTGTGCGTTCAAATGTAGAATTGACAGTCAAACTTTACAACATAATAGATAGACTTGGGATGCCTTGGAGACTAGATTGTTTGTTGGGGGTTGACTTTTGCTGTGGCTTGCCCTGAAGTTATCTGTATTTTAATGCTAATTCCACTGCTGCAAAAAACAGATGCCTAGCAAGTTTTGCTTTCTAAAGCTGTGGCTTGCCCTGTAGTTATCTGTATTCTAATGCTAATTTCCACTGCCCGGAGAACAGCTGCCTAGTCACGTACTCAGAACTCAGGTGACCTTGTGATGGTGGTCTGGTGTTACAAGGAGAACTTAAGGATTTGATTAAGGGTTGCCAGTGTTACATTGACTAACTCAAATTCATTTATAATTGAGGAAAAATCAAACAGGTAGAGATTGTATTGGATAGAGATTGTTACAGGATTTACGAAGGATTGATGAGGGTTTGGAACTTATGAGAACATTACAGCCAGTTTCCTTACTCCAACTGCCATTTCAAGATAGATCTAGAGGATTGATTTTGAGTTTTCATTTCGTGAGCTTGCTTATAATTTTAGAGAGCCCATGAAGTGATATCATTAAAAATTTTACAAAAAAAGGCTAACAGCCTTATATTATATAATTTTGTTACTTCTTCAATGTAAAAAGTTAAAACCTTAAATCTTTCAGTGTATATGGAAATTTTTACTACAAACTTTTGCTCTCAAAATGAGCTTTAATATTTTAGGAGTAGCTGTTGCACTACTCCAGAAAAGAATATTTGAAACTAATTTTAAGCCTCTAAGGATATGTTAATTGGCTAAGTACCTCACCTTACCAGAGGACTTAGGTCTTTGTTATGCACATTGGAGATAAAACTTCAGCTGTGTTAATACAGAATTGTAGGCTAGAGTCATAGAAGTATTTTAAAAAGAAACCTGGTAAAACTTATCTTATTTCCAAACAACAGTTAATTGGTTATTACAAAATACTGATATTTGGCCTATTACTTATACAAATTTTTCAGGCAAAATTGATAATTTTACACTTTACATGCTGTTGTACTTCCTACATATTTGTGCGTACTACCCATAGGAAATGCGCTTAGAGTATTTATAGGTGGTTCATCTAATGAAAAGGCTACAGATATGATTGGATCACTTGCTTATTCTCTTGAGTTCCTGCTGCTTCAGCACAGATTATTAATTCTCATGCTTTATCCGCTGTTTTTAAAATGTTAAAAATCAAGCTTTCACTTCATATACTGATAGTCATTGTGTGGTTTGTGGTTTACAATTGATTTCAATTACTTAATGCTTTATTAGAGACAGGTTTTCTACTTAAAATCAGTGAGTGATTTCAGTGTAAATTGTCTGACAACTCACTGTCCTTTCAGTGCTCTGGCTCAGACAACTAAACAAAACCATAGACCCAGCTCTTTAAAAATGGTAATGGGGTTGATAACACACCCTCAAGAAAAGAGGAAGACTCCATTTGCTTATTTTCAACTCCCAGCTTCACCCTGCCAACTCAGAGATTTCAAAATAAGACTAAATCTGGACCTTGTTTACAGGATTCGGCATTTCTAATTAATGCTTAAAACTTGTTGAGGTGCTAGAGAGATGGCTTAGTGATTAAGAGCACTAAATACTGTTCCTTTATAGGACATTTAAGAACTTAAACTGGATTGCTTGGGCTCCTTAACTAGGGAGGACAGATACCAGACAGATTAGGCCTTACATAAGAAAAATTAGTGAAAAAATCTCATTCTTTATATATCCAATACAATAATGCTAGAGACAATAATTTGGTATACAAGTCAATTTATAAATACAAGTGCTCAGTGTCCTCAATTTAATCCTCGAGGACTTACCTTAAAAATAATATCTTTACTATATCTTTATAAATAAAAAGGGGGAGTTATCCCTGTATGCTAAAATATGCTCCTTTTATTTCAATTTTAAAATTTTGGATGCCAAAGTTTATGGCACCCTACAACTAGGCATACTTCTGCCTAGGTGAAATGGAGAGATCCACTTATTGACATGTTCCTGTCCAGATATTTTATATGGGGAAGAGGGAATGTTTGTGTTTTTTCTACAGGATGCTACAAGAGTGTGCCAGCTGCCTGGGTGGTTGCTGAAACTTGCTGATCCTGGTTACATGAAGATTCAGCTCTCGTGGTTCGGGTCCCTAGAGTCATTCCTCTGCCCTGAAAAGAAGATGGAAGATCCCCCTTCACTTTTTGTCATCACAGAGATTTTGCCGTTGCTGCAGTCAGTGTTACCGCTGCGTGTGTTCCCGTCCCACTGTGGCCTACGCTCAGACTCTGTACACTGCTGCTTGCTGACTCCAGCTGTTACCCCTGTCCCTTCATTTCCCTGGTGACTCTTGCTGCCTTAACTGGTAACTGGTGTTGCCATTTTACAGACTGTAGCTTCACAGAAAGCCACCTGTGTAAAGCTACAGTGACTGGAGAACTCTGTCCTGGTCATTGAGATCTCAGAAATTGGTTCCATTGTCTGCTGGTTGTTCCAGAGAAAAATGACTGATCCTGAACTGTCCTGGAAGAGACACTTTCGCTGCTATTGTAGCAGCCATTACTGCTGCAGGCATTGTGTCTACAGTGTCTGGAGTTATCCTCCCCCAATCTATTGTTAGACAAGTACAGTGGGTGAACTTTCTGGAGTAGTTACTAACAATTGGAAATTCTAAATTTCATTATAGGAGTGGCTTGACCACGGCCCTTGGTGATAACAGCTGAGGAGGACCAAATGAGGTGCCCACTACTTATCGGGAGTGGCTCTGTTTGATACAGCCCTATGCTGTGGATCAGTATTCATACCATGGTTGGTTTGCAAACTCAGATCTCAACAGTAACGTGACAAGGCCGTTATTCACTCAAGCACTTGTGGCCATTGTACAAAGGGCCTCCACTGGAATTTGGTTATCTTGCTCAGGATTTACTCTGTATTCTGAGTTCTCTGCTCTTGCACCCCATGGACCTGTGGGTCCATTTGCACTGGGATTGAGAGAGACTCAGTGATTTCCTTTGATCAGCCCTTGCACATCGCTGAGGTTTCCTCATTGCACGCGATAGGGTGATCATGACTGTTATAAAATAATATAAATTAAAAGGGTGAGATGTAGAGAGACGCAATAACATGCGCCACCACTAGATGGCGCTGGCTTCCACTGCGCCCCACGTGGAAGGCCAAGTCAGTCAAGATGGTGCCAGCCAGCCGGCCCCCCCTTCAGGAAGTTAACTGTGCGCATGTGCAAGAGTGCCTTCGAACCAGGTCTTTGCCCATTCCGGGGCGTGCCTGATGAGGTCATGAGTAAGCAACCAATCAGGTGTGGATGCGCGGCATTAGGAGGTATAAAACACACCATGTTGGCGTGACAAAAGGGCTTCTCCATGAGGGAGAGATGGATAATCATTTTTAAACAACCCTTTACTACCTCTTTTAAAATTGACTACTTTCATTTACTCATCCAACTGCTGAGTCTATCTGTTCATTAAGATCCATTGCTCCCTAGAACCAAGGCTGCCAATACCTGTCAGTCACTACAGAGCTACACTGCTCTCGTGCTACATCTTTACTTAATGACTGACTCCTTTCTGGCCCTATGAACATACCTGACTCAACATTCTCCAGCCTCTACCATCCCCTAATACTTCCTTAATCCCAAATGATGAGATACTGTTCTTCACCAATTTGTTAACTATTATAGCATCCCTCCCTTTCTGACCCAACTCACCCCTGCAAAATAATTACAGCCCATGGAGACAAACAAAATCCTTCCTGACCCTATATGGGAGCAATGAGAATCCACCTCTTCTCTATGACTCCTCTCTGTGTCTTCCTCTTTCACTTCTCCCCCTCCTCAGGAATTTTTTTTCTGTAACCAATCATATATTTTCAACCATTTAACAATCATTGGGACTCCACATGAAGATCAACAGTATCAATTAACCTCAATAATTGATTAACCCAGAGACTGAAGTACTAACCAAAAGGGAGCATGGGCTAGACCTAGGCTTCTGCATATATGTAGTAGATGTGCAGTTTGGTCTTCACATGTTTGCCCCAACAACTAGAGCAGGGACTATCCCTGAATTTTTTGCCTACCTGTGGATCCAGTTGCCCTAACTGGGCTGCCTGGTCTGGCCTCAATAAGAGAGTATATGCCTAGTCATGTAGTGACTTGATGTGCTTAAGTGGGTTGATACCCAGTGGAATTCTCCCTGTTCTTAGAGAAGTGGGTGAAATGAGAAGAGCTGAGTAAGGAGGAGACTTGGAAAAGGGAAGCTAATATTGGGGTATAAAGTGAATTAATTAATTAATGAAAAATTAAATTGAAATTAGTTTCAAGAGGATGAAAAGAAAGTATTGACGTTACTTAACTGGAAAGTCAAGGAAATACAAGTTATGTCTGGGTCAAAAGACTCAAGGGTATCTTTCTACCTCTTAGTTCAGATTTCTTTGAAAATGGTTTTAATGTCAGGTTATATTCCTCTATGGTAATGAAAAAAAGGCCAAAATCTCTAGACGGTATACCAAGGGTTCAGAGAAGCTGTGAACATGGCCCTATTCACAGTGTACGAGTATGAATTTCATTGGGGTTGGGAGTGGGGTATTTGCTTATATGGCTAGGCTAGGTATGTTGGTTCATACCCATAATATCTGCACTGAGGCTGAAGCAAGAGGATGAGATGTTCAAGAATATCCTTGTCTACACAGGTAGTTGGAAGGCAACGTACAATACAAGAGATTCTGTCTAATAGCAAAAATAAAGATGGCAAATGAACAAATATCTTGTAACAAACACTTTGGACCTCAGCACTTGGGAGGAAGAAGCAACAGGATCTCTGGGAGTTTCAGGATAGTCTGGTTTATAGATAAATTTCCAGCAAGTGAGAGCTACACAGGGAGACCTTATCTCAGAAACAAAACATTATAGATTTCTATCACAGACTTCCTACCATGCAAAAATATAAATGTTTATATGGGAACTCAAAGGTTCAAAGTACTTTATACTATTATCCTATTTTTATGGAATCGCCTGTATGCCAGGCCAGCTTTAACTAACTACATACATAGAATGACTTTGAACTTAGAAGCTTCCTGCTCCACTGTGCACCATGAGCAATTATTGCAGTGCTGGAAATGAACTTTAGGGACTCAAGCATGCCAGGAAAGCACTCTAAGAAGCTAAACTCCCCCCTCTTTTCCTCTTTTGTTTTAAAAGAGATTCTGCTATGTAACCCATACTGAACTTCAAACTCTTCCTACCTCAGCTTCCTAAGTAGTACAAATGGGGAGCATCAAGCCCAGCACTGAATAATCAAATTGTACTTCATGGTGTCACAATGAAGCAGTGACATAGCATTTGAGGATTGTGACATCACATAGAAAAATCACATTACAGTGCAGCCAGTTTTTCTGTCAGAATAATGCTTTAATGATGTCACAGGGCAGTTTGGTGGTATAATGCTCTTCTATTATGTCACATTCAACATTGTGATAGCATAATCCAGTTTTGTAGTGCAATCATTGCATGGAAATATATATGTAGTGTGGCAAAGTGTTGACTCAATGGGGCATTATGACACCAAAATTCAGCAGTATAATAGCATAAGGAATCATTATGTCAGTCCAATTGTGCATTTAGTATAATAATTCAGGTTTGTGATCTCACAATAGATCTTTGTGATACTACAACTTAGTATTGTGAGGCCACAGCAGTATATTTTGATAACACAATGAATCAGTGGGTCAATGCAGTGGCACACTGGGGAGCCCTGCACTGTTATACTAAACATTCAGGTGTCTACAGAGCATTGTGATATCACAAGAGCCCTGTAGGGTCACAACATCACATAGTAGAATAGTGAGCCTTTAAACATCTCATCTCAATGTATCTTTGTGACATCACAGAGAGACAGACATGTGTTATGACTTTTGAGTATTGTGATGACTCAGTGATATAATGTGATTGGCTGATACAATGATGCGGACAACTGGCTACTGTGATGCCATATCCACATTGTGAGGGCTGTTTAATTTTACATGTATGGGTATTTTGCCTGCATGCATGTCTGTGCACTATGTGTGTGCCTGCTTCTCTTAGAGGCAAAGAGAATGTTAGATCCCCTGGAAACTGGAGTTCCAGGCAATTGTAAGCTGTTGCATGGAAGCTAGAAATCTAAGCCAGGTCCTCTGGAAGAGCAAGTGCCCCTAATAGGACCTTGCACCATAGGAAGCGATGTGTCCTAGTGTGTCTACTTATAAAATCTAAACCACCTTTTGGGGAGAAGAATCAATTACCTGTAGCTTTATTTCTTGTTCTTTTTCCTTTATTTGAGTAATCTATCTGGTCTCCCACATACAGTCAGACAGAAGAGAATGTACGTGTTCATAAACCTAGTTTATTGAAAGGAAAGGGTAATGAAATTGATGAAGAGAAATGTTACATATTTCTATGAGGTGTTACATACTGTAATATTTAGTGGCAATATGATGATGGAGTATCCAACGGCTACTTCTGGTTGTTTCTATCTGTAAGGATTTTATTTTTAAATGACAATCCGCTCACTCCAAAATGGTTTTCAGTCACCCTTTTAGACATGAGTCTCTGTTTTAGCTTTACTGTCTCTCTGGGGACCCAGTTTGTTTAGATATTCAACAGGCTGTTAATATTTCCAGACTTTACAGATACCTCTATTCCTCTACTTCTTAACCACCGCAGACTTGTTCTTCTTTCTCTTTCAGAAGAATGAAGGAAAAGAAAGCAATCTCAAAAGTAGAGAGTACACTACAAAAGACAAGACACATTTACAACTAAAGATGCGATAGTAAAATCTGACTTTTGGGTGAATCACTCTGAAGATATGAAAAGTATCTTCCAATAATCTAAAAGATACAAACCTGAGGCATTTAATATCTTCTACACTAGATCCACAAACTAGTATCACAGCTTCAAGGAGTTGAAGAGCAAGGGTTTGTTTTTCATTGTTGTTGTTTTCTTTTTTACTCAGTGTAGCTCTGGCTAACCTAGAAATTGATTGGTAGACCAACCTGGTTTGGAACTAAGATATCCACCTGCCTCTGCCTTCATTTTGCTGAAGTAAAGTTCTCCAAATTGCTTCCAGATTTGAACAATGAGGTATCTCATTCTTTTATTTATAAGTAAATAAATAAATAAGTAAATAAATAAATAGGTAGGTAGGTAGGTAGGTAGGTAGGTAGGTAGGTAGGTAGGTAGGTAATGTATTTGCATCCCAAATGCTACCCCTTCTTGGTCCTCCATCACAGATTTCCTCCCTGCTCCCCTTCCCCTTCACATATTCCTACTCTGGTGTATCAAATTTCTGCAGGAATAGGCGCATCCTCCTCCACTGAGGCCAGACACAGCAGCCCTGTTGTGGTTTGCCCTAGAGTTATCTGTATTTTGATGCTAATTCCACTACCCCAGGATGGCTGCCTAGTCACATACTCAGGACTCAGGTGATTTCACCAGAACCTTCTCCCCATTTAATTTGTAAAATACAGGTGAGGGCAGGTAGAGGATAGAAGGAGGCCTGTCATTGGACGAGAAGGAAGGATGGGCGGGAAAAAAGTTTGAAGGAAGAGGAGACTGGAACAGAAACAGGAGAGACAGGAGGACAGAGAAAGCCACGGAGGAGAGAAAATGGAAGATGATGTTAAGATTCCACTCTGTGTATTTACAGGTTGTTATTAATGTTCTTAAGGGATGGATGTGTACTGGGTTTTGTATGTTTAGGTAGGCAATTATATCTTATCGATTGGATCAAAGATTATTGTGTTGTGTGTTCTTTCATGTGCAGATTTAAGAGTAAGGGAATGTGGGCGGTTAGTCTGGGAGGCCACGGAATTGGAATGTGTGCTTCTGGCAAGATATCTACCAGATATCTTGGGGCACTACAGTGCCAGACCTAGAGTGGGGTAAAAGACAGCATTTTTATTTTTTATATTTTTACAACAACAGTTACGTATGCACTAGAGTCCTTGGACAACCCCATGTATGCTTTTTGGTTGGTAGCTCAGTCTCTGGGAGGTACCAGGGGTTCAGGTTAGTGTCCCTGTTGGTCTTCCTCTGGGGTTGCCATCTTCTTGAGGGCCTTCAATCCTTCCCATAACTCTTCCATAGGGGTCCCCTACCTCCATCCAAAGTTTGTCTGTAGGTATCTGCATCTGTCTCAGTCAGCTGATATGTATATAGCCTCTCCTGTCTATATGTATGCTAAGCTCCTGTCTGCAAGCACAACATAGCATCATTAAGAGTGTAAAGGACTGGTGCATGCCCATGGATGGGTCTCAAAATGAGCCACTCACTAGTTGTCCATTCCTTCAATCTCTTCTTTCTATTTTCCTTCCTTCCTTCTTTCCTTCCTTCCTTCCTTCCTTTGTAGAGGATATTCTGTGTTACAGTCTAGCTTCAATTTTGCTGCGTTGCAAGGATGACCTTGAGTTTCTGATCTTGCTTCCACTTCCTGAGTATGGGGATTGCAGGTGTGTACCACCTTGCTGATTTTACAGCGTTGGAGATGGGACTAAGGATTTTTTTATATGCCTAACAAACACTTTACCAATTCACCCAGATTTCCCAGACCCCCAAACTCTTTACTTAAAACTAAAATTTTATTCTTGGAACTTTACTACCATAATCACTCTAAACATCATGTGTTGTTTGTTGTTGTTGTTATTGTTGTTGCTTTAAGATTAAATGTGTTTTAAGATGTTGGTGCCTCTAAAGTTGGAGTTACAGGCACTCGTGAGCCATTGACATGGGTATTGGAAACTAAACTTGGGTCATCTGGAAAAGCAACAAGTGTTGTTAACCACTGAACCATTTCTCCAGCCCCTAAATGTAATCTTAAACTCATAATGTACAAATTAGTTTTGAGCAAATTTCACTTATTTTTTATTAATCCTTAATTAGCAGCACAAAGTAAACACTGCACATAGAATTGTGCCACTTTTCTTCTTTACTTACTGATCTCAGGATCTTGAACTTACCCTTCCTTCGTGTTTGATGTGCTAGAACTCTCAATCTTCTCGCCTCAACTCCAGAAGCTAGTTTTATGCATGGGATACTATACTCAGCCAGAACTATTTTTCCAGCAATCTATCCATGTTGTATTTTTTAACCTTGTTCCTCATTTTTTAATCTCATTTTAGAAAAGTAGAGTTTATCTTAGGACAGGAGCTAGTGTCCTGTTGATCCAATTAAAGAATACTTGAGGCTTCCAATGTAGCTCAGCTGGTAGAGTGCATGCCTACCATGTAAAAAGCTCTAGATTCTATTCCTAGCATTGCAGAAATTAGGTGTGAGGGGGATAGGCTTGTATTGTAAGTACTGGAGAGGTAGAAGCAGGGAATCAGGAATTCAAAGTTATTCCTTGCTACATAGTGAACTGAAGACCAGCTTGGGATTTGTGAAATCCTCCCACAAAAGGGGTTGATGGGGCAGATGTAGTAGAACACAGGGGTTTTTTTTCCCACATCAACAGAAGTTTATTTTCAGTTGAATAAGACACAATCTGAAATCAGTCAATCAACAAGGCTGTTTATTTGGGGACGCCAGTCTCCTAGCCTCTAGAAGTCACTAGCAAACCTGGTCCTTGCAGAAACAGCACTCTAATCTCTTCTACCTATATCCTCAAGTCACCTTTTGGTAGCTGTAAATCTCTTTTCTCTTATAAAGAACCTAGTCATTGGGCTTAGAATCTAAGACCCAACCTAGAATCCTCTAACCCCCCACTTTTTTGTGGTTCTTTTTTTTAATTGGATATTTTATTTATTTACATTTCAAATGTCAGCCCCTTTCCCAGTTTCTCTTCTGCAAACCGCCTATCCCATCCCCCCTTACCCTGCTTCTATAAGGATGCTCCCCTCCCAACCACCCACTCCAGACTAACTTCCCTAGCATTCCTCTATACTGGGGCATCAAGCCTTCACAGGACCAAGAGCATCCTGTCCCATTGATGCCAGATTAGACCACGTCAGCTCCTTCAATCCTTCCCCTAACTCCACCATCGAGTCCAATGGTTGGCTTCGAGCATCCACATCTATATTGGTCAGGAACTGACAGAACCTCTTAGGAGACAGCTGTATCAGGCTTCTGTCAGCAAGCATGTCTTGGCATGAGCAGTTGTTTCTGGGTTTGGTGTCTGCATCTGGAATGGATCCACAGGTGAGGCAGTTTCTGGATGGCCTTTCCTTCAGTCTCTACTCCACTTTTGTTCCAGTATTTTGTTTAGACAGGAGTAATTCTGGGTTAAAATTTTGGAGATGGGTGGGTGACCCCCATCCCTCAACCAGGGGCCATGCCTAACCTCTGGATATGATTTCAACAGGTTCTTCCTCCCATTTGTGGAGTATTTCAGCTAATGTCATGCTAGTGGGGTCCTGGGAGGCTCTTGGCTCTTGCTGTCTTGGCATCTGCAACTTTGTGGTTGCTATCCCCAGTTTCCCATCCCCCCTTGTTACACACCTCTGTTCAATTTCCTGACCCTCTGTACACCTCATCCATCTCCTCCCATACCTGATTCTGCCCCTCCTTCCCCCTCCTCCTCCTCTTTTCCTCCCAAGTCCTTCCCATCCTCTACTTCCCTTGATTATTTTGTTCCCTCTTTTAAATAGTACTGAAGCATCCACTCTTTGGTCTTCCTTCCTCTTGAGCTTCATGTGGTCCCTGGGTTTTATCATGGGATTTCTAAGCTCTTTGCCGAATGTCCACTTTTCAGTGAGTACATACCATGTGTGTTCTTTTGTGACTGAGTTACTTCACACAGGATGATAGATCCATCCATTTGCCTGTGAATTTCATGAAGTCATTGTTTTTTAATAGCCAATAGTATTCCATTGTGTAAATGTACCACATTTTCTGTATCCATTTCTTTGTTGAAGGACATCTGGGTTCTTTCCAGCTTCTGGCTATTATAAATATGGCTGATATGAACACAGTGGAACATATGTCCTTGTTATATGTTGGAGCATTTTTCGGGTATATGCCCAGGAGTTGTATAGCTGGATCCTCAGGTAGTACTATGACCAATTTTCTAAGGAACCGCCAGACTGATTTCCAGAGTGGTTGTATCAGCCTGGAATCCCACCAACAATGGAGGAGTGTTCATCTTTCTCCACACCCTTGCCAGCATCTGCTGTCACCTTAGTTTTTTGATCTTAGCCATTCTGACTAATGTGGGATAGAATCTCAGGGTTGTTTTGATATGTATTTCCCTGATTACTAAGAATGTTGAACATTTCTTTAGGTGCTTCTCAGCCATTTGAGATTCCTCTGTTGAGAATTCTTTGTTTAGCTCTGTTTCCCATTTTTAAATAGGTTTATTTGGTTATCTGAAATCTAGCTTTTTTGGTTCTTTGTTTATTTTAGACACTAACCCTCTACCAGATGTAAGATTGGTAAAGATCTTTTTCCCAATCTGTTGGTTGCTGTTTTGTCCTAATGACAGTGTCCTTTGCCTTACAGGAGCTTTGCAGTTTTATGAGGTCCCATTTGTCGATTCTTGATCTTAGAGCATAAGCCATTAATTCTCTGTTCAGGAAATTTTTCCCTGTGCCCATATGTTCAAGGTTTTTCCCTACTTTCTTTTCTATTAGTTTCAGTGTATCTGGTTTTATGTGGAGGTTCTTGGTCCACTTGGACTTAAGCTCTGTACAGGGTGATAAGAGTGGGTCAATTTGCATTCTTCTACATGCTGACTGCCAGTTGAACCAGCACCATTTGTTGAAAATGCTGTCTGTTTTCCACTGGATGGTTTTAGCTTCTTTGTCAAAGATCAAGTGACCATAGATGGCACACAGTTTGTTTGTTTGTTTTTTAACATTTTATTGATTCTTTGTGAATTTCACCTAATCACCCATATCCCACTAATCTCCCCAACCCTTCATACCTGCCCTTTGCTATTGCAAACTGCCCCCTAAAGAAAAATCATCTCATGTAGAAGCTGTAGTGTGTGACAATGTAGCCACAGAATACTCTTTTGTCCATACGTTTTTACCTGCAACTGTTCGTCGCTGCAATGAGAGTCTTTGGTCTGCTTCGAGGCCTCTGGTTTCTGCTACACAACTAGTACTGGATCCTCATCAGGACATCTCTCAGATATTCTGTTATTACCCTGTGTCATGGAGACCCTGCAGCCTTGGATTTGTAGAACCAGTCCTTTCCCGTGCTTCAGCAGTTCACAAATGGGGTAGATGGTGGGGCGGGCCAACTCAAAGCACTGGACTTGAGCCTGCGTGGTAGCTGAGATGATCAACCTGCCATCTGGCATCCATACCAACTGTCTAATGTCCTGCAAAAGAAATTTAAAATATCTGATAGTTGCCAAACAGGGTTTCTACCCAAATGTTCTGGCACTAAACCTGCTGTCCTCCAACAATTTCATTCATAGCGTCCTAGTTTGGGGTACTATTGCTATGATGAAAATTGACTAAGAGCAACTTGGGAAGAAAAGGGTTTATTTGCCTTATTCATCCAAGTCACTGTTCATCATTGAAGGGAGACAGGACAAGAACTCAAAGACAGCAGAAACCAGAGGCAGGAGCTGATGCAGAGGCCATGGAGGGGTGCTGCTTAATGTCTTGATCCTCATGCCTTCTTACAGAACCATGGTTGGTCCCACCACCATAGTCAGGGACCTCCCTCATCCATTACTAATTAAGAAAATGGCCTACAGGTTTGCCTATAGCCCAATCTTAATGGAATCATTTTCTAAATTGATTTTCCCTCCTTTCAAATGATGTCAGCTTGTATTGTTACATAAAAATAGCTATCACACAGTTCAATCTGTAGTCTGCGAATCTAAACTGGGGTGTGGGGCAGAGTTGAAGTTGATGTGGGAAAGGAGAACCAAAGAGAAACTCCTGTCCATCAGCTAGCAAGGCATTAATATTGGGCCAGCATTACTGGGCAATTAATTGTGGAACAGTAAACCAGGCCAGGATACTTGGTGGGTAGAGTGGATTGAAAACCCAAAAACTCACTTGAGACAGTAGATGCCTCCCTGCTCTTTGCCAAGAACAAGGAACAAGTTCTGGAACAAGTGCCACACTTTCCACATAAGGAAACATGACCTGTGGTCACACAGGCCCAGAACAGAGTTCTCCATGCTAATGAGGCACCTAGAGGCCCTGAGGGTTTAGCCACTCAGCTTGCCTTCCTCATTCTTCCCTGCAAAAATATTCAATCTCAGGTCCACCCTGAGAAGTTGGTACAGTATGCATCTAGTTTCCATGATGAACAGTCAATAAAACAGTTTGAACCATGAACTGTCTCTTTCATCTAGAATCGCAGTAGGGAGCATAGAAGGAGTCTTCAACTACCCAGCCTCAGCCTAAGCCTCCCACAGATGGCCTCTCTGTGCTTCCAGCCACAAGTTCAGCCAAGCTAAGGACAATCACTGATGAGCTAAGCTGGAGCGCCCCTTTGCAAGCCCGCAACTCTGTTCTCAACTCCTCATGACTCAGGCACCTGAATGTCTAGGAGTTTAGGAGGGCCCAGTCTGGACATAAGGTGAACTGGCCCAGTCTGTACTCTAGATGGACCCGTGGACCCATGGCACTTTGTTCCAACTTCTTTCTGTGGGTTTTCTATTGGCAAGGAGGGACCAGAAGCCAGGGAATACCAGTTTCAGCTTTCCCACACTCACCCTAACGGTGTCTCAGCACTTCCCAGAAGCCCAACACCCACCCAGTGGGGACATGAGATAAACCCAGTGAAACTTCCTGCCCTTCACCTCCCAAGCAGCCTTGCCCAGCAGTGGGGCAGGACATGGGCCAACAATTATTGACATTTTTTTTTCTTCTGAGAGAATGAATTCTTCTTCCATTTCTGCTGTAATATTTCAATAAATGATAAGTACTGCAGATACTTTTTGTTTTGTTTTGGAGAAAGGATCTCTTGTAGCCTGCCCCAGCTTACTTATACTTGAGGGCAGCTTGGGGCTCCTCCTCTCTTTACCTCCCCAGTGTTGGGATTACAGATGTACATCACACTGTATGGCCTTGTTGTTTTTTTTTGTTTTGTTTTGTTTTTGTTTTTTTGGTTTTGTTTTTTCTTTTTTTTTTTATTTATCCAAAGTATGGATGATTCAGTCCCTCTCAGAAGGGGAACAAAATACTCAAGGGAGGAAATATGAGACAAAGTATAAAGTATAGACGGAAGGAAAGGCCATCCAGAGACTTTGGAATCTAGCCCACATACAGACACCAAACCCAGACACAATTGCATAGGCCAAGTGCCTGCTGACAGGAGCCCGACGTAGCTGTCTCCTGAGAGGCTTTGCCAGAGTCTGACAGATACAGAGGTGGATGCTGTTCAACCATTGAACCGAGAATGGGGTCCCCTATTGGAGGAGTTACAAGAAAGGTTTGAAGGAGCTGAAAGGGTTTTGCAACCCCAAGAACACCAACACCAAACCAACACCCTCCTCCCCAGAGCTCTGAGGGACTAAAGCACCAACAAATAGTACACATGGAGGGATCCATGGCTCCAGTTGCATATGCAGCAGAGGATGGCCTTGTTGTACATCAATGGAAGGAGAGGCCCTTTGTCCTGGGAAGGCTTGATGCTGCAGTGTAGGGGAATGCCAGGGTGGGGAGGTGAGAGGGTATAGATGAGTAGGGGTGTGTACCATAATACAAATAAGGGTTGGGGGATGGGATAAGGGATTTCTGAAGGTGAAACCAGAAAGAGGATAACATTTGAAATGTAAATAAATAAAATATCCATTAAAAATCAGTCATTTCTACTTTTAAATCCTCAGGAAAGCACATCTACTATTAACTATTTTATTAAATCATATCAGAAATTAAATGTGTATAAGAAATTAATCATCACCTAATTCAGTCTCAGTTAACCTTGATAGTTACACTACCACTGTTGTTTCCTAACCTCAAAACTCCTTGCTCAACTATTAAGAGATGTTTTCTGGAAATTGTTTCCTGGGTGAAGACCAGACCATTAGCCTGCTGCTCTTGAGAAAGATCAAGCACTATTATTGTGAGTGCCAAGGATGCTGCCTAGTGAGGGGCTGGAAGCCCCCTTAGAATCTTCACACAACCCAGAGATTAGGAAGGATGTAAGGACTAAGAGTACCAACAGCATGAAGTCCTCAGGACTCTTAGCCCTCTAGAATCTGCCTCTCTGAGGGACAAGCACCATGGTTGTGCTAACTGTTAGATCACATTCCATGAGTCCTAAAGCTGTTAGTTGTTCCTCTCGAACTGGCCTCCACAGTAAATGGAAATAGCCCATTGTTTTTTGTTTGTTAGTTTGCTGGATTTTGCTTGTTTAGGAAAGCAGCCACTGATATTGCATTTTCCTGTGTCCTTAATATGCTACTAAAATTCACCTTCTTGAGTGTTTCTATTTGTATACATATAAATTTGAACTTGTCCTAAACATATCTAAGGAAACTTGACAACAACCGTTCACATGTAGGAGAGTCAAAAAAAAGAATCGGAGGTCAAATGTCAGCTTTACCACAGAATGATAATTTGTTCAAGTTTTTCCCAGAAAAAAAAAGATATAACATTTTAAGTTCATCCATCCTTATTGTGGAAAACAATTAAAATTTGAAATGAGCTTTACATGTTTCTTGGAGCTCTCGCCTCCCAAGGGAGCAGTAACTTTTTCCTGTTGCTCTCAGTAGATTAGATGCTACTTCCCTTTCCCCTTGGTCTCCCATGTCTCAGAAATGCAGTTTGCTTAGATGTCCAGGGAGGTGGTGCCACAGTTCGTTTTGAACACTGCACTTTGACCACTTGAACATTTTATAAGTATCTTACAGTGACCATTCTTACTAGAACCATGCTATGCTTATATTCACATGCCATATCTAGTTGCTTAGATTCCAGAGGATCAGGGCTTGTTAGTTGCTGATGGAGATGAAAACTGGAACATTTGGTTTAAATGACTGATTAGTTCACTGTGCCTGAATCAGTTCGGGTTCCCTGACATAACCCACTAGGAGCATCAGTAGCAATGGTCACAGCTACCACACAATTTTTAGAAGCTTTGATGTAATTCTGAGAGCTGAAAGGATGGTTTTTATGTTCTGTTTTACTATTTATCTTAGATAAAAAGTAAGAACTGTGATTGACGTCGCTCCATGCCATCAAGTCTCTCAGGCATTTGGAGGGAAAAATGTCAGGGTGTGTAGACAGAGGTTAACATGAAGTTTTTCCTCTATTGTTTTCTACCTTATTTGAGACAGGATCTCTCCTGGGCTGCATTTACTGGTTTCCTGGACAGCCACATTCAGATCTGTGCACATGCTCCAATATGTACATAAATACCACATACAAACACACACACACACACACACACACACACACACACACACACACACACAAATAAAAAA
>NC_046159.1:77138917-77160894 GCF_011064425.1 Rattus rattus
GTATTCTTGTTTTTGTTGTTGTTGTTTTCTTTCTTTCTTCCTTCCTTTCTTTCTTTCTTTCTTTCATGGGGGACTTTGCAAGGGCATGGGACAGATATGAATGGTCAGTTAGGTGAGTGGGATTGGAGGAAGTGATGTGAAATTCACAAAGAATCAATAAAATGTTACAAAAAAAATGGAAAGCAAGAGAAAAAGACAATCACCATCAATTTCTGGAATTGTTACATAGACACATAGGTGAATGCACCTAAATATATGTATGTGTACAACACACACACACACACACACAGACAGACACACATACACACACACACAGACACAGACACACACACAGACAGACACAGACACACACTATACTCACACACAGAGCACACACATATACACACACAGAGACATACACACACAGAGAGAGAGAGAGAGAGAGAGAGAGAGAGGAGAGAGAGAGGTAGAGAGAGAGAGAGAATTACAAAACACCAAAAACATAAAATAAAGAAGATAGTAAAAGTTGGGAAGACCTGCTCCTCTAGCTCCATGACCTTGCTGAGGTAAAGCATCTATTAAAATCAGCTTGGGAAGGAAAGTGTTCATGAAGTGGACACTTCCAAGTTGCAGCCCCTCACTAAGGAAGGGAGGAATCCAAATCAGGAGCTAAGAAGGAATGCGGCTGGGTGGCTTCTTGTCATGCACTGGCACAGGGTTTGCTAGTGCACACACGTGCCTGAGCCCTCCTGAGTCAATTCATAATCAAGAAACCACCCCCAGATACGCACATGGGCCAATCGGATCTAGGCCGTTCCTCAATGGAAGTTTTTCTCTCCTTCTGGACTGTATTGATTCGAATATTAAAACAAACCTCAACACCTCACATGTTTTGGCATATGAAAAATTAATAGTTGAAAATGTCCGCACATTGAAAAGTAATCTACAAATTAAATACCTATAGAAATACCAACGACATTTTTTTTTAAAGAACTAGACTAACAATTCTGAACTAATATGGAAACACAAATAGGTTATTTGTCTCCTTGCGGTCTAACTTCTTGAGTTCTTTGTATATTTTGGATATAAGGCCTCTATCTGTTGTAGGATTGGAAAAGATCTTTTCCCAATCTGTTGGTTGCCGCTTTGTCCTAACCACAGTGTCCTTTGCCTTACAGAAGCTTTCTTGATCTTAGAGCATAAGCCATTGGTGTTTTGTTCAGAAATTTTTTCCAGTGCCCATGTGTTCCAGATATTCCCTAGTTTTTCTTCTATTAGTTTGAGGTGTCTGGTTTGATGTGGAGGTCCTTGATCCACTTGGACTTAAGCTTTGTACAGGGTGATAAGCATGGATCGATCTGCATTCTTCTACATGTTGACCTCCAGTTGAACCAGCACCATTTGCTGAAAATGCTATCTTTTTTTCCATTGATGGTTTTGGCTCCTTTGTCAAAAATCAAGTGACCATAGGTGTGTGGGTTCATTTCTGGGTCTTCAATTCTGTTCCATTGGTCTATCTGTCTGTCTCTGTACCAATACCATGCAGTTTTTATCACTATTGCTCTGTAATACTGCTTGAGTTCAGGGATAGTGATTCCCCTGAAGTCCTTTTTTATTGTTGAGGATAGTTTTAGCTATCCTGGGTTTTTTGTTATTCCAGATGAATTTGCAAATTGTTCTGTCTAACTCTTTGAAGAATTGGATTGGTATTTTGATGGGGATTGCATTGAATCTGTAGATCGCTTTTGGTAAAATGGCCATTTTTACTATATTAATCCTGCCAATCCATGAGCATGGGAGATCTTTCCATCTTCTGAGGTCTTCTTCAATTTCTTTTCTTCAGTGTCTTGAAGTTCTTATTGTACAGATCTTTTACTTGCTTGGTTAAAGTCACACCGAGGTATTTTATATTATTTGGGTCTATTATGAAGGGTGTCGTTTCCCTAATTTCTTTCTCGGCTTGTTTTCTTTTGTGTAGAGGAAGGCTACTGATTTATTTGAGTTAATTTTATACCCAGCCACTTTGCTGAAGTTGTTTATCAGCTTTAGTAGTTCTCTGGTGGAACTTTTGGGATCACTTAAATATACTATCATATCATCTGCAAATAGTGATATTTTTGACTTCTTCTTTTCCGATCTGTATCCCTTGACCTCCTTTTTGTTGTCTGATTGCTCTGGCTAGAACTTCAAGAACTATATTGAATAAGTAGGGAGAGAGTGGGCAGCCTTGTTCAGTCCCTGATTTTAGTGGGATTGCTTCAAGTTTCTCTCCATTTAGTTTAATGTTAGCAACTGGTTTGCTGTATATGGCTTTTACTATGTTTAGGTATGGGCCTTGAATTCCTATTCTTTCCAGGACTTTTATCATGAAGGGTGTTGAATTTTGTCAAATGCTTTTCAGCATCTAATGAAATGATCATGTGGTTTTGTTCTTTCAGTTTGTTTATATAATGGATCACGTTGATGGTTTTCCAGATATTAAACCATCCCTGCATGCCTGGGATGAAGCCTACTTGATCATGGTGGATGATTGTTTTGATGTGCTCTTGGATTTGGTTTGCCAGAATTTTGTTGAGTATTTTTGCATCGATATTCATAAGGGAAATTGGTCTGAAGTTCTTTTTTGTTGGGTCTTTGTGTGGTTTAGGTATAAGAGTAATTGTGGCTTCATAGAAGGAATTCGGTAGTGCTCCATCTGTTTCAATTTTGTGGAATAGTTTGGATAATATTGGTATGAGGTCTTCTATGAAGGTCTGATAGAATTCTGCACTAAACTGCCTGGACCTGGGCTCTTTTTTTTTGGTGGGGAGACCTTTAATGACTGCTTCTATTTCCTTAGGAGTTATGGGGTTGTTTAACTGGTTTATCTGTTCCTGATTTAACTTCGGTACCTGGTATCTGTCTAGGAAATTGTCCATTTCCTGCAGATTTTCAAGTTTTGTTGAATATAGGCTTTTATAGTAAGATCTGATGATTTTTTTTGAATTTCCTCTGAATCTGTAGTTATGTCTCCCTTTCATTTCTGATTTGGATAGAATGTTCAATAAATATCTGTTAAGTCCTTTTGGTTCATGACTTCTCTTAGTCGGTCTACATCTCTGTTAAATTTCTTTTTCCATGACCTGTCCATTGATGAGAGTGGGGGGATGAAATCTCCTACTATTATTGTGTGAGGTGCAATGTGTGTTTTGAGCTTTAGTAAGGTTTCTTTTATGTATGTAGGTGCCCTTGTATTTAGGGCATCGATATTTAGGATTGAGAGTTCATCTTGGTGGATTTTTCCTTTGATGAATATGAAGTGTCCTTTCTTATCTTTTTTGATGACTTTTGGTTGAAAATCGATTTTATTCAATATTAGAATGGTTACTCCAGCTTGCTTCTTCAGACCATTTGCTTGGAAAGTTGTTCTCCAGCCTTTCACTCTGAGGTAGTGTCTGTCTTTGTCTCTGAGGTGTGTTTCCTGTAGGCAGCAGAATACAGGGTCCTCATTGCATATCCAGTTTGTTAATCTATGTCTTTTTATTGGGGAGTTGAGACCATTGATGTTGAGAGATATTAAGGAATAGTGATTCTTGCTTCCTGTTATATTCATATTTGGATGTGAGATTATGTCTGTGTGCTTTTCTTCTCTTTGTTTTGTTGCCAAGATGATTATTTTCTTGCTTTTTCTAGAGTGTAGCTTGCCTCCTTATGTTAGGCTTTACCATTTATTATCCTTTGTAGCGCTGGATTTGTAGAAAGATATTGTGTAAAGTTGGTTTTGTCATGGAATATCTTGGTTTCTTCATCTATGTTAATTGAGAGTTTTGCAGGATACAGTAACCTGGGCTGGCATTTATGTTCTCTTAGGGTCTGTATGACATCTGTCTAGGATCATCTGGTTTTCATGTCTCTGGCGAGAAGTCTGGTGTGATTCTGATAGGTCTGCCTTTATATGTTACTTGATCTTTTTCTGTTACTGCTTTTAATATTCTTTCTTTATTTTGTGCATTTGGTGTTTTGACTATTATGTGACAGGAGGACTTTCTTTTCTGGTCTAATCTATTTGGAGTTCTGTAGGCTTCTTGTATGTTTATGGGCATCTCTTTCTTTAGATTAGGGAAGTTTTCTTCTATGATTTTGTTGAAGATATTTACTGGTCCTTTGAGCTCGGAGTCTTCACTGTCTTCTATACCTATTATCCTTAGGTTTGATCTTCTCATTGAGTCCTGGATTTCCTGTATGTTTTGGAACAGTAGCTTTTTTCCGTTTTACATTATCTTTGTGTCAATGATTTCTATGGAATCTTCTGCTCCTGAGATTCTCTCTTCTATCTCTTGTATTCTGTTGGTGATGCTTGTATCTATGGCTCCTTGTCTCTTCCTTTGATTTTCTATATCCAGGGTTGTTTCCATGTGTTCTTTCTTGATTGCTTCTATTTCCATTTTTAATTCCTTCAACTGTTTGATTGTGTTTTCCTGGAATTCTTTCAGGGATTTTTGTGATTCCTCTCTATAGGCTTCTACTTGTTTATTTAGATTTTCCTGCGTTTCTCTAAGGGAGTTCTTCATGTCTTTCTTGAAGTCCTCCAGCATCATGATCAAATATGATTTTAAATCTAGATCTTGCTTTTCTGGTGTGTTTGGATATTGAGTGTTTGCTTTGGTGGGAGAATTGGGCTCTGATGATGCCATGTAGTCTTGGTTTCTGTTGCTTAGGTTCCTGCGCTTGCCTCTTGCCATCAGATTATCTCTGGTGTTACTTTGTTCTGCTATCTCTGACAGTGGCTAGACCGTCCTATAAGCCTGTGTGTCAGGAGTGCTGTAGACCTGTTTTCCTGTTTTCTTTCAGCCAGTATGGGAACAGAGTGTTCTGCTTTTGGTTGTGTAGTTTTTCCTGTCTACTGGTCTTCAGCTGTTCCTGTTGGCCTGTGTCCTGAGTTCACCAGGCATGTTGCTTGGAGCAGAAAAGTTGGTCTTACCTGTAGTCCCCCGGCTCAAGTTTGCTCATGAGGTGTTGCTTTTGAGCTGTCTGTGAGGGCAGCAACCAGGAGGGCCTGCGCTGCCTTTTCCGGGAACCACCATTCACCGGGGTCCCAGATGGCGTTAGGTGTTTTCCTCTAGAGTCAGAAATGTGGGCAGAGTGTAGTCTCCTCTGACTTCCCAGGTGTGTCTGCCTCTCTGAAGGTTTAGCTCTCCCTCCCAGGGAATTTGGGTGCAAAGAACTGTTGATCCGGTCTGTTCAGGTCCCTATGGTGTCTGGAGCGCAGGGGATCTGCAGCTCCAGTGTCCCTATCTTCTGGTTCCCAGAGGCTATATACAGTTTCCTCTTGGGCCAGGGATGTGGGCAGGGGTGGGCAGTATTGGTGGTCTTTCCCGCTCTGCAGTCTCAGGAGTGCCCACCTGTCCCGGCGGTGAGCTCTCTCCGACATTTTTATTTTTAAAGAAAGTGATAGAGGACCTGATTTGCTGAAACTATTACAAATAATGTTTTTAAAAACCATAAATAACTGATACAAAACAGAAATGCAGACATTGACATATTTTTTCACTAATTTTGAATGGAGGCACTAAGGAAAGTCACCAAAAAAGAGTAGCTACTTCAACAAACTGTGCTGAGGGCTGAGGAGATGGGCATTGGTAAAAGGTCTGATGTAGAAGCATGAGGACCTGAGTTCATTCCTAGAACCCATGGGGAAAGTCATCAGAGTTGAGTGCCTGCAGCTCCAGCAATGGAGGGAGGTAGGCAGAGACAGGAAAATCCTTGAATCTCACTGGCCAGGCAGATTGATGAACCTCACATTCAAGAAAGATCCTGTCTTGGAAAGAAAGCTGGAGAACAGCCAAGAAAAGAAGCCCGATGCCTACCTCTGGTCTAAACACACTTGTACACATATGTACGTATGCAATCACACCTACACTAACAAGTAGATATGTCATAAGCACAGGACAACACATACAAAATAACGTGTTATTGAGTGATGTGCCATCTACAAGAAAACAAGTTAATTTCAACACATTCTTAGAGAATTTATTGTAATGTATTTGCCTACACTGAAGCAAAAAACAGATCACAAATGCAAAACCTAAAACTACTTTTAAAAGTTAGAAGAAAGCATAAGGTGACCTTTGTGATATTAGACCAGGAGCAGACTGTAGACACTATAAGAAAAGTACAAGCTACAGTACAAAAGGCCGAGAACAGGACAAAGAGTGTCTCTCTCAGAAGCAAACTTTCGCACACAATGTTTCTGTGATTTAAGTTCAGAAATCCTATAAACTATGCCAAAAAATCAAATAGATCATGCAGAAGATTCTTCAGACACACTAGCTGCATGTTCTCTGATTTGAGTCTGAGATTATCTACCCAGAAACAACAGTTACAGGTTGATGTTCCAATCCCACTAGGCAGTTCCCAGTACTAGATGCCTGTTGACAGTTACAAGAAGATTGTGACCTAAACTTCTGATTAACTGACTTTAATTCAGAGTCCCAGAATCCCCACCTCAGGTTCATATCATTGGCTAATGGCCTACAGAACTTGGGCAATCACTTTTCTCTCTCTCTCTCTCTCTCTCTCTCTCTCTCTCTCTCTCTCTCTCTCTCTCTCTCTGTGTGTGTGTGTGTGTGTGTGTGTGTGTGTGTGTATTCATTGGTTATAAAGGATACAGTTGAATAGCCAGAGGGAAAAGGTACACAAAACAAGTCACACGGCCCTCTCCTCTTCCATTCCTGTCTCCTCCTCTTCCTTCAAACTTTTCTCCTGCCCATCCTTCCTTCTTGTCCAATGACAGGCCTCCTTTTATCTTGAACCTGCCTCATCTGTGACATCATCTCACACACACACACAGACATACATACTCACACACACACACAAACAGACACACACACATACACACAGACACATACACACATACTCAGACACAGACAGACAGACAGACACATATATACACATAGACACACACAGACAGACACACCCATACACACAGACACACACAGACAGCCGTACATAGACACAGACACACACACAAACACAGACACACAGACACAAACACAGACACACCTACACACACAAACAGACAGACCGACAGAATGGGATGGGGTGGGAGGAGGACACACTGAGAGGAAAGGAGAAGGGATTAATGAGAGTGGGATGGGGACAGGAAAGGGTAACAGGGCTGTTTGGCTATGGCTGAAATACATTATATACACTTATAAAAATGCCATAATGAAACCCATTATTCCTTAACATTAATGTGTAATAATAAACCATCAAAAAAGAAAAGAGAAGGCATTAATAGTTAAGATAAGATGGAAAAGAGTACAACAGAGAAATGATGGTTAGATATTATAATTATCAGGGTCCAGAAGGATGCGGAGGACTTCCTGAACATATTGTTATCTATATCTATTAAAACTACCAATTTGTAAAAAAAGGAAAAAAAAAGACTTGTTGGCTTATGACTAAAAGCATGTAAGCATGTTAAAGTGTACTCCTACTCTCAAAAATACCAGCAGCAGTCTCAAACACCTGTTCACCATGTTTGAAAATACCAAACAGGCACCCGCCGATAGGGCAATATGACGGAAGAGTACCACTGAAAGTTTGTCTGCTTTTTCCAAGGGATGAAGCAGGTGTGTTGATGCATGTGGACATAAGTCACTGGAAGTGAGCCCTGAAACCTTACCACAGAGAGAGTGATATGTGGTCAAATTTTAGAGACTAGGATATTCAGTAGTGAGAGTCTCAGCACATATCACCTATCCGAGGCCAAGGTCAAAGGAGGGAATTCTCTTCACCGAAGGGACGAAGATGAAAGAGAGAGCATCTCAGATTGGCACAGGAGCCTGGATGTTCCAGCCATCCAGCCTAAATAAAGGGACACAGACTCCGCAGGAGGCTGGTAGCCTCAGAGACAGATTTTCTTCTGAGCCCTCACAGCTCTAGTGTCAGATACTAGACAGGGTACGATCCTCTTTGGGTATTGAAGGACAACCACTGCGGCTTCATGAGTTAATCTTGGACTGTGAGGTGACTTTGACAAAAGTCTTCAGAGGGTTTGTTGGCATCTAGAGCTGAGGATTTGGCTCCTGGGAACCGGTGAGGAGTGAGCTCGCCCTCTGGTGGGGGTGGAAGGCGTGACATGGAGATAGGATTTAGCACACTTGCCTGTGGTTTTATGGGGCAATACTGAAGGGAATCCTGCCCTCCTGCCAACACAGACCTTTGGGATTCACCTGCTTTTTCAGTGGCATCGAGAAGATCCCTGTCCCACCTGCTTTGGTAAGAATCTCTGGAGGATTATGTGCCTGGATTGGCCCACTCTCTGCTCTTGCTCAGGTCAGAACCCTGGCTGGAGGAAACGTCATTTAGATGCTGCCTGGTCACTCCTATAGTACCCGGTGGGCTCCACAGCCGGAAGAACTTGGTGTACAAAGGTCATGAATGACCCATTGCCTTGGAGGCACAAAACCCAGATGACCCAGAGCAAAGTTTCAGTTACCAGAGCCCGAAATCACATACCTTCCGTCCTTTGGTGAAACTTCTTATTTGTCAGGTCTTAGGCAGCTCATTGAAGCAGAACCGAGCTCAAAGTGGACTACAGAAGGACTTTTCATGGATAGATCAAAGCCAGCACTCTCTAGGAACTTGTGAAACATTTTTTCTGTCCCCCAAGAGGAGTCATTCATTTCCCTTACTCTGGCAGAAGGGACATACGGCTCTGCAATTGATATACACCCACTGCCCCTGTCAGTATATCAAAGCCCATGCTGGCCTCCAGGCTCCCTTGGTATCACAAGGACCAGTTATACATTTCAAAGTCTGCATCCTAGCATCCTAACCTAACCCTAAACCCCCTCCAATTCCCAGGCTGCCCTCCTTCAGTTACTGGCCCTCTATAACCCAACTACTCTTACTATTTACTCTCGTGCTAACCTCTTTACCCCTCCCTTGTACCCTCTTGCTTTCCCACTATGCTCTACTCTCTATCTCTTGCTATCTCTTTAACTCCACTCCCCTTCCCCACTATGCTCTCTCCTGCTCTGTTGTTTCCCTAGCCATGGCCATGCCCAGTCTGCTTTTCTTTCTGTCTGACTGGATTTTTCCAGATTCCTCTGTGTATTCTCCCTCTTATTCACAATGCAAACCTTTCTCTCATGATGGATCCATCACACCACATTTTCTTATGCACCCCCTTGATTAAAATATCCCCTTCAAAAATTTTTGGGACATTCTTGCTGATGAAGCCCAGGCGAGTGTGGAACTCAAGACTACACTGCCTCCCTCCGCATGGTGGCACTACATGCATGCACTAGGACACAATCCCACTCTATCTGATAGACTTCATTTGACTGTATGGGAGGTAGGACTATGTATTTTCCCGGATAAGCACTGATGGCCAGAGAGGGTGGCGGGGGTTAGCCCCTCTATTGTACCTCCATGGTGTAGGAGATCCAGGAGCCATTCCTCTTACACAAGACAGTTAGTCCCTCTCTGCTCTCCATGGATGATATATCCATGCCTCTTCTCCCTCAGTTCTGCAAACAGGCAAGAAATTACTGCCAATGAACCCTAAGAGAAAGGCCTTATTGGGACGTTTTTCTTTTCTTTTCAGATCTCGTGGGTGAAACCTCCATTCTTGAGATTTCTTTGGAATCCTTTTCACAAGATTTTAAAGATCCAGTTGGTAATGAAAATCAAAGTTTCATGGCATGTAGCTCAGAATAAGGCATCCCTACCCCTTTGCCAGTCCTGGAGAGACTAGTTGTTGTGTCTGCTTTCTGGTCTCAATGGCCTTTGGTATCACCTAGAACAATGTGCCCAGGAAGCTGTTCCTTTCTATCTGGGTGTCTGTCAACTATCCAGCCATTCCTAAATTACCCAGATTCACATCTGTGCTCAGACAGTAGGACTTTGGCCTCTTCAGTGACTCTTTGGGCTTTCTTTTGTAAAGACAGATAATCATGTCCTCCAGGTATTTCTCTTACAATGGTGGTGATGTGATCCAGAGATCCAGGGCAGAGGCTCCTCCAATCTATTTCATTTTCTGGAACAAACTAGCATCCTTCCGATGGAATCCATGCTATTTGGCTACACTAAGCTGACCCAGCACAGTGAATTCTTTTGTACTGGTCTCTGTGGCACCTCCAACTTCTTTCAGTTAATATTTTTCCAGTAATTACTTCCCCACCCCTGTTACTGGTATCCTTGAACATCTTGCTGAAAACCTTCCTCAGTTTTTTTCTAGCCAGGTGAACTATTCCTTGGAGTGTTCTTCAGGTTCCTGTATGACTGGCACACAGCGTTCAGAATAGCCATTTGCTGGGCACAGATGGTCTAGCTGTCCCACTCCTCAGTAAATAGATCTGAATGGAATGAGGTCATAATACCAGACCACATCACATCCAAATTCATTGTAGCACTGTTTTTCTTATTTTTTGTTTAAGATTTCTTTATTTTCACCTATAAGAGTGTTTTACCTGCACATATATATGTGCACCACATGTATGCCTGGACCTAACAAAGGCCAGAAGAAGGTGCTGGATTCCCTCAAAGTAGAGTTACAGATGGTTCTGAACCTCCATGTGGGTGCTGGGAATTGAATGAACAGAGTCCTTTGCAAGAGGAACAAGTGCTCTTAATTGCTGAGCTATCTCTCCAGCCCATATTGTTACACTACTGTTTTTAAAGATTTATTTATTATATAAGTGCACTGTAGCTGTCTTCAGACACACCAGAAGAGGGCACCAGTTGTCATTACAGATGGTTGTGAGCTACCATGTGGTTGCTGGGATTTGAACCCAGGACCTCTGGAAGAGCAGAGAGTACTCTCAACCAAAGAGCCATCTCTCTAGCCCTTATTGTTACACTACTAGTAAGAGCTAAGATAAGTAATTTGCCTGGGTGCCATCACACATAAATAAAGCAAATACAACGCACATGCACACACAGGCACAGGCGCAGGCGCAGGCACAGGCCTGCACATGGACACACCCTACCCCCCAGTGCTGTTCTGCCAACAAAGAGGAGTGAGGAAGCCTGTGACTTGCAGGAAGATGGGGAAAACTGAAGGTCGTGGTGGAGAGTGCAGTAAGCCAGATGCCGAATCACACGTGTGCTGTGATTCTTCTCTCATGCGGAAGAGGAAGAGACATCCATGGTGGGTGAAAAGCAGGAGACAGAGTCTGAGGGCCTGAAAGAGAGGCTATGCAGATGAAGCCCCTTCCCCTAGTCCTTCCCAGATTATACGCTCTAACTCTCTCTGGCCACCAATATCCTGAAAACAAGTGTGCAGTTGGGGCAGAGCTAGACACAACTGGTTGGAAGGGATGGCTGGATATGCAAGTGATAGTTCCATGAGTATTCTCTCCCTTTTTTCTGGGATAGAAGTTATCCAGTCAAGAAAGCTTTCTAGGATCCTCTTTTGAAAGCAGGCACAGTTGACCTCCTGAAGATGGTGGCTATAGTTGTCTGGGAGGACAGTTCTGTATTCTGTGTGTGTGTGTGTGTGTGTGTGTGTGTGTGTGTGTGTGTGTACGTGTGTGTGTACGTGTGTGTGCGCATGCGCACGCAGTGCCTGCAGAAGGCAGAAGAGCGCATCAGGTTCCTTGAGTAGGAGTTACAGGTTGTTGTGAGTTTCCTAATGTAGATACTTTGAACTGAACGTATGTTCTCTGTAAGAATTGTCTGAGCTCTTAATGGTTGAATCTTTCTCCAGTCCTCCAGAAGGTTGTCTTTTGAGGATTTTTATTAATTCCTCTTGTTTGTAGACAAATCCACACATGACCATTCTCACCTTGCTTTTCCTCATGGTTCCTTGATCAACCAACTCCTTCCCAGTGTTCAGTATGTTCATTTTGTTAGCTTTGCTTTGTGACTCACAGAGACTAAAGGGCCATCCACATGACCCTGTGTTTGGAACTATCTGTTGGAGCCTGGTGGCCCACATAATAAACAGTGATACCCCTTCTCCCAGTATCTATTAATAGGAGGTAACTCAGAGGTAAGGAGTAGGCCTCCATGTCCCTTCCCTTCCTTGATTGGTTATTGATAGGGCTGGCCTTGTAGGTCAAACAGCAGTTTTTAATCAACTGTTGTATCTTAGCTACAGAAGTAAAAAATGGTTTCTCACCTGGTTTGAATTTGCATCTCTCTTGTTAAGAATGATAGCTTCTTTTCCCACACTGAAGAGTTGTTTGTATTTCTATTTTTGGGAAATCCATAGGCCTTTATCTTTAAAAACAAAACAAAAAACAGCAAAAACAATTCTTTGTGAATGATACTTTCCCTAATGGGCTAACCAGTCAGATGGTGTGAGCTTGTGCTCCCAGTTGAGGCTTACGAGTTACTTTAGCTCTTGCATCAAGGAACACTCTGGGACAAGTGAGGCCTGGTTTCAAAAGATTGGCAGGATAAAGGTACAAGGGTTCTTGTCATATAGTACAGGCTGGCCCTAACTTGTCATATAGTACAAGCTGGCCCTAACTTGTCATATAGTACAAGCTGGCCCTAACTTGTCATATAGTACAAGCTGGCCCTAACTTGTGGTACCCAACTATCACTAATGGTTAATATCTCTCTCTCTCTCTCTCTCTCTCTCTCTCTCTCTCTCTCTTTCTCTCTCCACCATCTGTCTCTCTGTCTACTTAACTACATACCTATGTAAGTAAGTCATCTGAGCCTGACGCTAGTTGAACAAATCTTATCTTGGTTTGCTCTTCTCCTAATTAGCATAAGTTAGAATTTTCCCTCAGCCATAAGAAATTTTGGTTCTTACACGGCAGCTTCATTGTTCTGAGTTTTTATGATCCAAACCATTCCTTTCAGCTTTACGAATACAGGGAACACATTTCCCACATATTCTCATAGGGCATTTTTATTTTTCCTGCTTTATATTTTAAATATTTAAAATGTTTGGGTGCAAAATGTGGTGTCAGCTGTAACCGGACTATGTCCATCAAGACTGTCTAACTGTCCCTATAACACTGGCAAATTAATACACTTTTTTCCTTACAACTAATTTGCAAGCTTACCTACGTCATATATCACCTTCCTGGCAGGTAGCCATGTTTATCGCTTCCTATTTTGCTCTCCTGAGCAGTGTGCTTCTTTGGTTACCACAGGTAAATGATGGCATCAAGATATAGCTTGAGATTCAGTAAAAGTGACCTGTTCATTTTGTTCTTAGAATTTGTCTGCTTCTTCTATCTATGTGTGCATTTCTGCTATCTATGTGTGCATTAGAATCATATTGGTAGACTTGATTTTTCATACTGACTTGCTATTTCTTTTGGTTAATGATTAGTACCTTCTGTGGCTTTCAGTAGTGTGTTTTTTTAATTATTTATTTTCTGTACATGAGTACACTGCAGCTGTCTTCAGACCCACCAGAAAAGGGCATCAGGTCTCATTACAGATGGTTGTGAGCCACCATGTGGTTGCTGGGATTTGAACTCAGGACCTTTGGAAGAGCAGTCAGTGCTCTTAACCATTGATCCATCTCTCCAGCCCCTTCAGTTCTTCTTCTTCTGAGGAGATTGCTACTATCTTGGTTTGGTTCCATTGCTCACTGTAGCGAATTCCCTAGGGTGACACCATCTTGCCCTGGCCCTGTTTTGTTCCTGCCTCGACACTCCTCAGCTTTCTCCTACCCCTATCCCCCAGCAGACATCTCCCCTTGTCAATGCTTTTTAGACTGTCTATGACCCTGACCATGGTCCAGACCTATTAACCAAAATCATTAGTGTTTATGCCAGCTAAAACATAAAACGAAAATAACTAAGAGGAAGTGTAAGCCATAAATAATTGTCACATGGTGTATGGAAAATGCCACTAAGCTCTGACCCCATCAAACACTGATGTAATTGTGGTTTATATCTTTAAAAATGTTATCCCTTAGAGCTTTGTCACCAATAAACTTTGAAGTGTGAATCTACTCTTGGTTACCTGTCAGTAAAAGGTTTCACTTATTTTTAATTGGCTTAATTAGTGTGGTTGTCAATAACTATCTCCTGACATCACTAGTTCTCTTTTCACTGTTGATGGTGTCTTGGTCTCTATCTACATATATATAGAAATATATATGGCAAGAAACTTATATACTTTATCAGTCACATACATGATTAGAAGTTTATTATTTCCACTATACCTTCTGGTTACTGGAGTTTAATCTTTTAAAATAATTCCCATTATCCCCCCCAACCCCCTTTGATTAGAGGGCTACAGTGATGTTTTATGTCCACTGGAATTAATGTCGTGATAAGTCAGAGTCCGGTTGTTCTCTAAGGATCTAATTACTGCTTTCTTTTCAGTATACACCTACTCTGAAAAAGTCCAAGGTCCTTTCAGGGAAGAAAGCATGAATGTGTATGTTTGGTGCCATGGAGGGG
The DNA here is from genome assembly GCF_011064425.1 of Rattus rattus. Taxonomy (NCBI): domain Eukaryota; kingdom Metazoa; phylum Chordata; class Mammalia; order Rodentia; family Muridae; genus Rattus; species Rattus rattus. The sequence continues at coordinate 77,153,266 of NC_046159.1, forward strand.
GGGGGTCTTTTCTCATAGTAGCCAACCTCCCTTCCATGTAAACTGGCTCAAGTCTGGGAATCAGCTTTGATGATTTTGTAATTCAGTCCAGAGTTTCAGATGTTTGACTTGGAAGTTTTCTGTTTATAAAGATCAAGTGAGAGGAGTCAGTAGGCTCATCTGCTTTATTTGTGGCTGTGGTCATGAATTAGCCAGCTCAGTATTGTGGGTCTGTGTGAGTCACACTGTTCAGTCTGTCACGTTGACCCTGCTGTTGATTATGATAACAGAGCTGTCATGGACTCAATGGTCCTAACCCTTCAACATCTGCAAGTCCTGATTCCCAATATGGTGCTATTCAGAGACGGGGACTTTGAGAAATTATTAGATTGTGGAGGTGCACTTTTCACCCACATAATTAGTGTCTTTCTAGGAAAAGCCCAGAGACCTAGTTGAAGATCAATCAGTTTTACACTTCAGCAGATCCACGCATCACCAAAAGCCCTGTGCTGGACCACTACTGCACTCTGGAACCTGGGACTCTGGCTTTGGTGGGTTAAATAGAATGGAACATTGTGCTATTACGTTTCTCTTTTATTTCGTCATTTTAATTTTCCACAGTTATTTTCCATTCCCACGTCTCTCTTCCTTTTGTCCATTTTATTTATTCATTCTTTGATCATCTTGCACACCTCAAGTTCCTCTCCCAACTTCATCTTCTTTCTCTTCTTCCTCTTTTGTAATTCACCAACTCGTTAGAGCTGTCTGTCTGCATGTGGTGTTGGGCTGCTCACTGGTGTATGTTCCCAATCTCTAATTTTTAATGAAATGGGGGTACTTATATTCTTAACTTTTGCTGCCACCATATGGTAATCTAGACACATACATGTCTAGAACTTTATTTAGCTATTATCTAATTGTTATCTAAATGCTAATTATATATTTGTCTATTCATATATGTTATATTTTCATGACAGAACTAATTTACTGTGCTATATTTTTAACTACTATTTTGAAGTTTACACCTACATCTAACAAAAGCAAAATCCATTGTAAAACTGGGGTCCTTACTGGATATGTGGGGCGGGAGCAGGAGGTTTCAGCTACTTCTGAGTAGAACAGGAGCAAACATAGGGAACACACAGTAAAGAAAAAACAGCAGCACACAGACTATGAGATACACATCCAGCACATGTCACCTGTCTCTCATAATAGTATTTATGCTAGAAAGCCTCACTAGTCTGCACCTAACCTAATTTAAATAATCTCCCATTCCTAAATGACTTCAAAATAAGATACAGCTCCACCTAGGGATCCATCCCATCTTCAGACACCAAACCCCCATGCTATTGCTGATGCCAAGAAACACTTGCTGACAGGAGCCTGATATGGCTGTTTCCTGAGAAGCTCTGCCAGCACCTGACCAACATATGCAGATACTCACAGCCAAACATCAGACTGAGCCTGAGGAGCCCAATGGAAGAGCTAGGGGAAGGACTGAAGGAGCTGAAGGGGCTTGCAACTCCATAGGAAGAACAATACCAACTAACTGGACAACCCAGAGCTCCCAAGGACTGAACCACCAACCAAATTGTATACATGAAAGGAGCCAGGACTCCAGACACATATGCAGCCTAGGATGGCCATATCTGACATCAGTAGGATGGGAAAGAGGGAGGGAGGCCTGATGCCCCAGCATAGGGGAGGCTAGTGGGGTGAGGTGGGAGTGGGTGAATGGGTGGAGGAGTGCAAAGGGAAGGGGGATTTGGGGGATGAGATTAGGGGTTGAAGGAGGGGTAAGTGGGAAGGGGATATCATTTGAAATGGAAATGAACAAAATGATTAATAGTAAAAAAAAAAAAAGATATACAATGACTCTGGAAACACATTTTCCATCCTGATTCCTTACCAAAATGGAGTCCAAAATACTTTTTGCACAAGAAGCTGAGCCTAATCTTCAGAAAAGTTCCACTGTTAAAATCTCTTAGGAGACTTATTGTACTGGCTGAAATAATTTTGGCTCTCCCTAAAAGTTAAATAACAAAGGTTCTAAAGAGGTTGAATATATTTATATATTTATAACCAGCCTGCCATAGTTTCCAGGAGACAGATCTGTTGTACCCTTCCCACCACAGTGCTGTTCTTCATTTGTTGCCCTCCAAAGCCACCTGTGATTACACTACTGTGATAAAGACCCTCAGCCTCAACACATTTCTCCAGACTCATGGTAACATGAATAAAAGCTACCATCTTGCTTCTGCCAGGACAGCCTTTTGTTTACTGGAGCATGAATCTGCCACAATCCACTTAGAAAGGGGAAGTTTCATCTTGATCCATTGATTATCCCTGCCTCTTCAGGTTCCATGCTGAGGGGGCAGAGAGGCTACAGGACACGCAACCCAAAGCAAAGCTAAATCAAGTTCTTACCTCATGGCCCCCACAGCAAAACAGTAAGCCAGTGAGGAGTAGCCAGGTCCCACTAGCCCTGTGGGGACACCATCCAGCTTTTCAAGTCCCCATCACCTCCGAAAGGGTCACATCAACAACTATGGCCTTTACACCTGGATATTTGTGTTCAAGGTTTGACCCTCAGCCTGTGACATGCTGCTTTGCCACAGACTCCAGAGCAACAGAATAACTGACTGTTAGGGTCTGAATCTCAAATATTTCCAGAGGCTCCTGTGTATGAACACCTGGTCATCAGCTGATGGTTCCCAGGTCCAGAGGACACCAGCCTGCTCTGGTGGGGCCGCCTAGTGGCTTGGAATGTTTAGGTTCAAGGATGCAAAACTTGTGAAATGGATTCCTCATACACCATAGGTCAAGAAGGAAACAGAACTTGGCTGGCCTAGAATTCTTAAGCTTCACCCCTACTTCCAGTTTTGAACCCATATTCCAAAGATTTTTACACCCTTGCAGAACCAGCTTGGGACCATTCAATTACTCAAACACCCGAGCCTGTCAGGAACATTTCCCATTCGATCTCTATGCCCTCCTTTACATAACTGAATAGATTTATCACTGCAGTCTTCAACATGGCACCCTGCCCATAAGTCAGTGTAGCCATTTTCCTGCCACCAAAAACCCTTTTTATTCCTTTGTGATAAGTGATTTACCTGGATGTATTATATCCCCCGCGTTCCTTCTGTGTTAGAAAGTGATTCCGCAGATTTGAAAATCGTCGAGTAAAATGGTCAAATCATAATCCATGCCTTTTGATTTTTTGAGAGTCAATCTTGTTATGAACTCCAGGCTCACATGGCACTTGCAGAAGGAGCCTGGGTCACTCTTGAATTTGTGACTCTCCTGCCTCATCCTTCAGAAATGCTCTGAATCAAGCCGGAGTTACCATTTCTTGCCTACAGCATAGTCTTGTTTTACTAATACATCCATGGTGATTTTTTTATGGAGGTAAGGTTGCCACAGGGTAGTCCATGTCTGGAGTTCTGTTCTATTGAAGCAGTTGTAAAGTGTTCCCCATGTTCACAGTGCATGCTCTTCTGTTTAGCAGCCCTCTATGTTCATCCAAAATGTGGGGTATAGGGAAAAACACTAACTGAGTATGGAGGAAATTTGGATTAAGTGGAGAAATATTCACAGATAGAGACTTGCTGGAATTATGTATTTATTTACCAAGGTTGTTCAATATTTATAATTCAGGGACAAACACAAATCACCTTCTTGAAGGTTTTCTGGACTGGGGATTCCAGCAATGCTTTGTCCACAGATTAGAATTTCAAACATTTTGGTTGTCTGTGTATGAGGAGAGGAGAAAACAGCATGTGATGAGCATAATGTCACTGGGTACAGGCAACAAGGTTCTCTGCTGGAACACAGACCAGCCATGGTAGGGAATGGGATGCTTCAGATTTTCTACCATAAACTATTATATATGTTGGTAAGGAAGTTAGAGGAGAATCCCAGGGATAGTAGACAATCCAAAGGTGCACATTTCTGCATTTTTGCTCAGTCATAATTGTCTGAGCTCATGTAACAAAAGTTCAGGGTACTTTTGAGAGGAAGGAGGTCAGAGGAAGGGGTGTGGGAGGGGTGCTAGGTGCTTACCTGAGCTGCAGGGGCTGCTGTATTCAGCAAAAGCCACTTCATCTGAAAGACATGGGTTTAGAACCTGAGAAGGGAGTTTTTGAGAGAGGAGTATGTGGAGGGAGGGGTTTGTGGAGGGAGAGGTGTGAGGAGGGAGGACAGTGTGGAGGGAGGGGTGTGAGGAGGGAGGGGTGTGTGGAGGGAGGGGTGTGTGGAGGGAGGGGTGTGAGGAGGGAGAGGTGTGTGGAGGGAGGGGTGTGTGGAGGGAGAGGTGTGAGGAGGGAGGACATTGTGGAGGGCAGAGTGTGTGGAGGGGAGGTGATGTGTTGGAACTGACCACTTTGCTCAATCAAGACCTGAATGATTGCTAAAAAGTCATCTCTCTGGGAATATCAGACAAACTAAAGAAGGGAATTTCTCCCTTTGAAGCCACTGGTTGACATTTTCATCCTTTGCTGGCAAATGGCTCAGTGGGGAAGGTGTTTGCTGCCAAGCCTGGTAACCTTAATGAGTTCCACCTTCAGGATCTGCATGGCAGGAGGAGAAAGCCCATTTCTGTCAAAGGCCAGCTGACCTCCACAGGCACCAGGATGTGCCCGCCTCTCGCAAAATAAACAAACAGAACACTGGAGTCATTTACCCTGTGGAGAAAATCAAACACTTCTACAGTGTTTGAGCAGAGGACTAGCTGCGATCCTGGCAGACATAGGTCCTTTAAGATTCCATTCTATATTCCTGTTTTCCTTCACTATATCTTGAATTCTTCTAGTCTGAAACATTTAGTTTGAATCTCTTTCCTTGACAGAAAGCCCTTCATTTAATTCCCCAGCTCTGGCTGTGTGCTCTTTCTTTGGTCACCACTGAGCACACAGCCTCCAATTCCCTCTCACCTTCAATTCCCACTCTAATTATTTGTACATTTCTTCCTCTTCCCGTTACTACATTTCTAAGATCTGTGTGTCTTTCAACCTATAGACCCAACTTTGTAAAGTGTTTGGGCCCTTGGGTTACTTGGACATGCTTGGTCCCACATGGTTTCCTGGACAAACAGGAACAAGTCATGAAATTTCAATAAACTGAAATTTTGTAAATGGTTGTCTGGCCTACATAATATGTCAGTGTCTGAAAAACAATTGTCTTTACTAGTGGGTGTGATGGTGTATGTCTGTAATATTAGCATTTGGGAGGCTGAGTCAAGAGGACTGAGAATTTGGGCCAGCCTGGGTTACATAGTGAGAAAGTGTTAAAAAAAAAAACAAAACCCAAAACAACAACCAAAACAAAAAGTTTCTTCAGGGTCATCTCGCTCACCTGTCTCATAGTAGTCATACACTTTCACAATGGCAGGCTGCAGGTTCTTTACTGGGATGTCTTGTTGAATGATGAAGGAGAAGGACAGTGTCTGATTGGTTACCTAGCAAAGAGAGAAAAATGATCCAGACTCACAAAAGAGGCCAGTGTTTTTCCTCAGCGTGACTGAGTTATGTGTTGGGTAGCATTTGCTCTCACAGTCATTGTGTTCCTTAACTGCCCACCTACGTGGATGCTGATATGGATTTTAGAATGGGGGTGGGAGGAACTGAAGTACAGGTTCCTGGGATTATGTGAAGGTTTTCCAGTCTATTAAACCATCCCAAAAATCCATATTCCTCCTTAATGTATGATATTTGGCTTCATCCATTGTGAGAGTTAAACCTTTGGCTTGTTGCTTGGGACGCTAAGTCCCAGGAAAGCCAGCAACGAGGAAAGATTTAAAATTTTGTTTTATCACTACTACTACTACTACAGTTGTTGTTGGGGGGGGGTTAAGAAAGGAGCCCAGAAGAGGGAATCAGATTCCCTGGAACTGGATTTAAAGGGAGTTGTGCATTGGGTTGGCTTCAGGGAACTGAATTCTGATCTTCTGCAAGAGCAGTAAGTGCCCTTAACTGCTGAATCAGGTCTCCAGGCCAGAGAGAAAGAAGTCACAGCTCATCTAGTAAGAGGGAACGTGCCTCAAACTCAACTAGAATTGATAAATCCTTTAGAATTGCTTCTCTTCTACTATGTGCTTCCCACATAGACTCACAAGAAAGATTGCCCGCCTGGACATGTATAGGAAGGTGGGAAGGACCCTCACCTGACCCACATAGATCAAGGACTGCCTTCTCAGCAGGTCTAGGGAGGCAGGAAGGAATCGTACCTGGTCCAAATATAACAGGACGTTGGTGGTGGTCACTTCTGTTCTGCTTATGTGCTCTAATCTTTCAAGCTGAAAATGAGAGAAAACCCCGAGTTACTGAAAAAGCCTTGGAGGGGGGGTGAGGAAGATAAATGAACTGTGGGGTGGCAGATGATAAACAGGTGATGTTACTGAATTCACTTAAATAGATGCAAAAAATCTTTTCCAATAAGAATGAAAATATATTTAGAAAATTGTGACTGCTACTCTACTAAAAGCCTGACTGAATATGAACTCAATGAGTAATAGGCTTTTTTGCCTTTTGTTTGAACATTAAAAATAGTCACCCATCTGGCAGTTCTTACCCCATATTGCCTGTGCTCTGTTAATGATCTAAGCTTGTTGTTAATTTTCATAGTTCTTAAAACATCTGAAACTACACCTGCAATTTTGCCATTTATCATTTTCCCATGAATCATTATTGGCCAGGTTCATCACACTTTAAAAGTTATCATTAGATAGATTGTGGACTCAGTGAACTCAGATCTCTTTCTTATGTTTCTTGTGCTGGCTGCTATAACAATCCATACCTACACCAGCATTTTAACAAACCCAAGTGTGTTAAATTAGTGCTACCTGCTTTGACATGGGTTGACGTAATCATGACGGTATTGGTAGGCTCCTAGTCTGAGGATACAGGGAACACAAACATCTCGTCTCTGCCTACCTTCTTCACTGTTGGTTTCAATGGGATGAAACCAGAGAGCATCTTCACATCAGCAATCACCATGTTGGAGGCTGGACGGCTCCCCGTGTAACTACAGACCAAAGAAGTGCACAGGAGGAGTCATTTTAATAGTTTGAATCCTGCCTTCTTTGAGGTCCAGCAGTAATTCCTGATATATCCTGTGTGATATTTTGCATATCTTAAAATACATGAACTTTATCATCAATATAAATAGTTCTGACGGCCTGCGAAACCAGAAGAGACTGCTCTCTACACACATTGCTGATTCCAGAGGAAAACACCGGAGGCCATCTGGAACCCTGGTGCACGGAGTCTCCCGGAAGAGGCGGCACAGATCTTCCCGGTCGCTGCCACCGCTGCCACGGCGAAGAGTCGGTTGGCGGCACCCGGCGGGCGAACTAGAGCCTCGGGGCCACAGGTGAGACTAACTTATCGCCCGGTCGCTGCCACCTCGGAGAGCCCGTGGGCAGAACCCCGCGAGCGAACTCGAGCCTCGGGGCCACAGGTAAGACTAACTTATCTGCTGCAAGTGACTTGCCTGGTGAACTCAAGGCAGAGGTCCACAGGAACAGCTGAAGACCTGTAGAAAGGAAAAACTACACGCCCGAAAGCAGAACACTCTGTCCCCATAACTGACTGAAAGAGAGGAAAACAGGTCTACAGCACTCCTGACACACAGGCCTATAGGACAGTTTAG
>NC_046159.1:77160994-77190409 GCF_011064425.1 Rattus rattus
GATGGCCTTATTGACATCAGTAGGATGGGAGAGGAGGGAGGCCTGATCCCTCAGCATAGGGGAGGCTAGAGGGAGGTGGGAGTGGTGAGATGGGCAAAGGCGCCCTCATAGAAGTTTCTCAAAGGGGGGGTTGGGGATGGATTTGGGGGTTGAAGGAGGGTAACTGGGAAGGGATATCATTGAAATGGAAATGAACAAAATGATTAATAATAATAAAAAAAGATACACAGTGACTCTGCAAACACATTTTTCATCCTGATTCCTTACCTAAATGGAGTCTAAAAACTTTTGCACAAGAAGCTGAGCCTAATCTTCAGAAAAGTTCCACTGCTAAAATCTCTTAGGAGACTTACTGTACTGGCTGAAACAATTTTGGCTCTCCCTAAAAGTTAAATAACAAATGTTCTAAGGAGGTTGAATATATTTATAACCAGTCTGCCAGTTTCCACGAGACAGATCTGTTGTCCCCTTCCCACCACAGTGCTGTTCTTCATTTGTTGCCCTCCAAAGCCATCCGTGATTACACTACTGTGATAAAGACCCTCAGCCTCAACACATTTCTTCATTCTCATGTTGACACAAATAAATGCTACCATCTTGCTTCTGCTAGGATAGCCTTTTGTTTACTGGAGCATGCATTTGTCACAATCCATTTAGAAAGGGTAAGTTTCATCTCGATTCCCCTGATTGTCCCTGCCTCTTTAGGTTCCGTGCTGAGGGGGCAGAGAGGCTACAGGACACGCAACCCAAAGCAAAACTAAATCAAGTTTTTACCTCATGGCCCCCAAAGCAAAACAGTAAGCCAGTGAGGTGTAGCCAGGTCCCACTAGTCCTGTGAGGACACCATCCAGCTTTTCAAGTCTCCATCACCTCCAAAAAGGTCACATCAACAACTATGGCCTTTACAGCTGGGCATTTGTGTTCAAGGTTTGACCCTCAGCCTGTGACATGTTGCTTTGCCACAGGCTCCAGAAAAACAAAATAACTATCTGCTAGGGTCTGAATCTCAAATAGTTCCAGAGGTGCATGTGTATAAACACCTGGTCATCAGCTGATGGTTCCGAGGTCCAGAGGACTCCAGCTTGCTCTGGTGGGGGTGCCTAATGGCTTGGAATGTTTAGATTCAAGGATACAAAACTTGTGAAATGGATTCCTCATACTTCATAGGTCAAGAAGCAAACAGAACTTGGCTGGCCTAGAATTCTTAAGCTTCCTCCCTACTGCCAGTTTTGACCTATATTCCAAAGATTTTTACACCCTTGCAGAACAGCACCAAATTGGGACCAACCAATTACTCAAACACCCGTGCCCATAGGGAACATTTCCCATTCAATCTCTATGCCCTCCTTTACATAACTGAATAAATTTATCACTGCAATCTTCAACATGGCACCCTGCCTGTCAGGCAGGATAGCCATTTTCCTGCCACTTTTTTTTCCTTTGAAAAAGTGCTTTTACCTGAATGTATTATGTCCCCTGCTTTCCCCCTGTATTAGAAAATTAAATACACAGATTTGAAAATCGCCAAGTATTTTGCCATCAAAACATAATCCCTGCCTTTGGATTTTTTTTTCATCTTTATTAACTTGGGTATTTCTTATTTAAATTACAATTGTTATTCCTTTTCCTAGTTTCCCAGCAAACATCCCCCGAACTCCTCCCCCTCCCCTTCTCTATGGGTGTTCCCCTCCGCATCTTCCCCCCTTTACCACCCTACCCCAAAAATCACATTCACAGGGGGTACAGTCTTGGTAGGACTAAGGGCTTCCCGTCCACTGGTGCTCTTACTAGTCTGTTTGTTGCTACATATGCAGTTGGAGCCCAGGGTCAGTCCATGTATAGTCTTTGGGTAGTGGCTTAGTCCCTGGAAGCTCTGGTTGGTTGGCATTGTTGTTCATATGGGGTCTCAAGCCCTTTCAAGCTCTTTCAGTCCTTTCTAAGATTTCTTCAATGGGAGTCTCATTCTCAGTTCAGTGGTTTGCTGCTGGCATTCGCCTATGTATTTGCTGTATTCTGGCTGTGTCTCTCAGGAGAGATCTACAGCCCATTCCTGTCAGCCTGCACTTCTTTGCTTCATCCATCTTATCTAGTTTGGTGGCTGTATATGTATGGGCCACACGTGGGGCAGGCTCTGAATAGGTGTTCCTTCTGCCTCTGTTCTAAACTTTGCCTCCCTATTCTTTCCCAAGGGTATTCTTGTTTTCCTTTTAAAGAAGGAGTGAAGCATCCACATTTTGGTCATCCTTCTTGAGTTTTGTGTGTCCTGTGCAACTAGGGTAATTCGAGCATTTGGGCTAATATCCACTTATCAATGAGTGCATACCATGTGTGTTTTTCTGTGATTGGTTTACCTCACTCAGGATGATATTTTCCAGTTCCATCCATTTGCCTATGAATTTCATAAAGTCATTGTTTGTGATAGCTGAGTAATATTCCATTGTGTAGATGTATCACATTTTCTGTATCCATTCCTCTGTTGAAGGGCATCTGGGTTTTTTCCAGCTTCTGGTTATTATAAGTAAGGCTGCTCTGAACATACATGTGCCTTTGTGTTATGTTGGGGCTGCTTTTGGGTATATGCCCAAGAGAGGTATAGCTGGGTCCTCAGGTAGTTCAATGTCCAATTTTCTGAGGAACCTCCAAACTGATTTCCAGAATGGTTGTACCAGTCTGCAATCCCACCAACAATGGAGGAGTGTTCCTCTTCTCCCCATCCTTCCCAGCATCTGCTGTCACCTGAGTTTTTGATCTTAGCCATTATCACTTGTGTGAGGTGGAATCTCAGCGTTGTTTTGGTTTGCACTTCCCTTATGGCTAAAGATGTTGAACATTTCTTTAGGTGTTTCTCAGCCATTTGGCATTCCTCAGCTGTGAATTCTTTTTTTTTTCTTTTTTCAGGACTGGGGACCGAACCCAGGACCTTGCACTTCCTAGGTAAGCCCTCTACCACTGAGCCAAATCCCCAACCCCGTGAATTCTTTGTTTAGCTCTGAACACCATTTTTCAATAGGGTTATTTGGCTCCCTGCAATCTAAGTTCTTAAGTTCTTTGTATATTTTGGATAAGAGCCCTCTATAAGTTGTAGGATTGGTAAAGATCTATTCCAAATCTGTTCTTGCCATTTTGTCCAACCACAGTGTCCTTTGCCTTACAGAAGTTTTGCAGTTTTATGAGATCCCATTTGTCCATTCTTGATCTTAGAGCATAAGCCATTGGTGTTTTGTTCAGGAAATTTTCTCCAGTGCCCATGTGTTTGAGATTCTTCCCACTTTTTCTTCTATTAGTTTGAGTGTATCTGGTTTGATGTGGAGATACCTGATCCACTTGGACTTAAGCTTTGTACAGGGTGATAAGCATGGATAGATCTCCATTCTTCTACATGTTGACGTCCAGTTGAACCAGCAACATTTGCTGAAAATGCTATCTTTTTTCCATTGGATGGTTTTGGCTCCTTTGTCAAAAATCAAGTGACCATAGGTGTTTTGGTTCATTTCTGGGCCTTTAATTCTATTCCACTAGTCTATCTTTGTGTCTCTGTACCAATACCATGCAGTTTTTATTACTATTGCTCTGTAATATTGTCTGAGTTCAGGGATAGTGATACGCCAGAAGTCCTTTTATTGTTGAGGATAGTTTTAGCTATACTGGGTTTTTTTCTTATTCCAGATGAATTTGCAAATTGTTCTGTCTAACTCTCTGAAGAATTGGATTGGTATTTTGATGGGGATTGCATTGAATCTGTAGATTGCTTTTGGTTAAATGGCAATTTTTAACTTATTAATACTGCCAATTCATGAGCATGGGAGATCTTTCCAATCTTCTGAGATCTTCTTCAATTTCTTTCTTCAGAGGCTTGAGGTTCTTATCATACAGATCTTTCACTTGCTTGGTTAAAGTCACACCGAGGTATTTTATATTATTTGGGACTATTATGAAGGTATCTTTCCCTAATTTCTTTCTCGGCTTGTTTTCTCTTTTGTGTGGGAAGGCTACTGATTTATTTGAGTTAATTTTATACCCAGCCACTTTGCTGAAGGTGTTTATCAGGTTTAGTAGTTCTCTAGTGGAACTTTCGGGATCGCTTAAATATACTATCATATCATCTGCAAATAGTGATATTTTGACTTCTTTTCCAATCTGTATAATTTTATCTCCTTTTGCTGTCTGATTGCTCTGGCTAGAACTTCAAGAACTATATTGAATAAGTAGCTAGAGAGTGGGCAGCCTTGTCTAGTCCCTGATTTTAGTGGGATTGCTTCAAGTTTCTCTCCTTTTTGTTTAGTATTAGCTACTGGTTTTCTTTATATGGCTTTTACTATGTTTAGGTATGGGCCTTGAATTCCTATTCTTTCCCAGACTTTTACCATGAAAGGGTGTTGAATTTTTTCAAATGCTTGTGGTTTTTATGTTTCAGTTTGTTTATATAGTAGATTATGTTGATGCTTTCCATATGTTAAACTATCCCTGCATGCCTGGGATGACCAGGTCCCGGGAAGAGGACCCGTGGCAGGCCCTTCTGGTTGCCGCCGTCATAGAGAGCTCAAAAGCAGTCCCCCAGTAGCAACTTCAGCCCCATAACCAGAGGTAAGACCAGCTTTTCTTCTCCAAGCAACCTGCCTGGGGGACTCAGGACACATGCCCACAGGAACAGCTGAAGACCAGTAGAAAGTGAAGACTACAGGCCTGAAAGCAGAACACTCTGTTCCAGTAACTGAAAGAAAACAGGAAAACAGATCTTCAGCACTCCTGACACACAGGCCGATAGGACAGTCTAGCCACTGTCAGAAATAGCAGAACAAGGTAACACCAGAGACAACCTGATGGCGAGAGGCAAGTGCAGGAACCCAAGTAACAGAAACCAAGACTACATGGCATCATCAGAGCCCAATTCTCCCACCAAAGCAAACACTGAATATCCAAACACACCAGAAAAGCAAGATCTAGATTTTAAATCACATTTGATCATGATGCTGGAGGACTTCAAGGAAGACATAAAGAACTCCCTTAGAGAAACACAGTAAAACATAAATAGGCAAGTAGAAGGCTATAGAAAGGAATCACAAAAACTCCTGAAAAATTCTAGGAAAACACAATCAAACAGGTGAAGGAATTAAAAATGGATATAGAAGCAATAAAGTAAGCACAAAGGGAGACAATCCTGGATATAGAAAGCCAAAGGAAGAGATGAGGAGCCATAGATACAAGCATCACCAACAATATACAAGAGAGAGAAGAGAGAATCACAAGAGCAGAAGACTCCATAGATATTATCGACATAACTGTTGAAGATAATGTAAAACAGAAAATGGTAGTGGTCCCAAAGGCAGACCTATCAGATTCACACCAGACTTCTCATCAGGATCTATGAAACTCAGAAGATCCTGGACAGATGTCATGCAGACCCTACGAGAACACAAATGCCAGTTCAAGTTACTGTATCCAGCAAAACTCTCAATTAACATAGATGGAGAAACAAAGATATTCCATGACAAAACCAAATTTACACAATATCTTTCTACAAATCTAGCCCTAAAAAGTATAGTAAATGGTAAAGCCCAACATAAGGAGGCAAGCTACACCCTAGAAAAAGCAAGAAATGCATCGTCTTGGCAACAAAACAAAGAGAAGAAAGCACACAAACATAATCTCACATCCAAATATGAATATAACAGGAAGCAACAATCACTATTCCTTAATATCTCTCAACATCAATGGACTCAATTCCCCAATAAAAAGACATAGATTACCAAATTTGATATGCAATGAGGACCCTGCATTTTGCTGCCTACAGGAAACACACCTCAGAGACAAAGATAGATACTACCTCAGAGTGAAAGGCTGGAAAACAGCTTTCCAAGCAAATGGTAGGAAGAAGCAGGGTGGAGTAGCCATTCTAATATCGAATAAAATCGATTTTCATCCAAAAGTCATAAAAAAAGATAAGGAAGGACACTTCATATTCATCAAAGGAAAAATCCACCAAGATGAACTCTCAATCCTAAATATCTATGCTCCAAATACAAGGGCACATACATACATAAAAGAAACCTTACTAAAGATCAAAGCACACGTTGCACCTCTCAATGATAATAGGAAATTTCAACACTCCACTCTCATCAATGGACAGATCATGGAAACATTAAACAGAGACATAGACAGACTAAGAGAAGTCATGAACCAAATGGACTTAAGAGATATTTATAGAACATTCTATCCTAAAACAAAAGGATATACCTTCTTCTCACCACCTCATGGTACTTTCTCCTAAACTGACCATATAGTCAGTCATCAAACAGGGCTCAATAGATACAGAAAGATAGAAATAATCCCATGCATCCTCTCAGACCACCACGGGCTAAAGCTGGTCTTCAATAACAATAAGGGAAGAATGCCCACATATACATGGAAATTGAACAATGCTCTACTCAATGACAACCTGGTCAAGGAAGAAATAAAGAAAAAAATTAAAGACTTCTTAGAATTTAATGAAAATTAAGGTACAAGATACCCAAACTTATGGGACACAATGAAAGCTGTGCTAAGAGGAAAACTCACAGCTCTGAGTGCCTGCAGAAAGAAACAGGAGAGAGCATATGTCACGAGCTTGACAGCACACCTGAAAGCTCTAGAACAAAAAGAAGCAAATACACCTAGGAGGAGTAGAAGGCAGGAAATAATCAAACTCAGAGCTGAAATCAACCAAGTAGAAATAAAAAGGACTATACAAAGCATCAACAGAACCCAAACTTGGTTCTTTGAGAAAATCAACAAGATAGATAAATCCTTAATCCGACTAATGAGAGGACACAGAGAGTGTGTCCAAATTATCAAAATCAGAAATGGAATGGGGGACATAACTACAGAATCAGAGGAAATTCAAAAAATCATGGCTGTGGATTCCATTGGAACATGAAGGGACCAGATCAACAATTCTTTGCACCCAAATCCCGTGGGAGGGAGAGTTAAACCCTCAGAGAGGCAGACACGCCTGGGAAGCCAGAAGAGACTACACTCTGCCCACATTTCTGACTCCAGAGGAAAACACCAAATGCCTTCTGGGACCCCAGTGCACAGGGGCTCCCGGAAAATGCAATGCAGGCCCTCCTGCTTGCTGCCCTCACGGCAGCTCATAAGCAACACCCCACGAGCAAACTTGAGCCTCAGGATCACAGGTAAGACCAACTTTTCTGCTCCAATTGACCTGCCTGATAGACTCAGGACCCAGGCCCACAGGAACAGCTGAAGACCTGTAGGCAGGAAAAAGTACACAATGGAAAGCAGAACACTCTGTTCCCATAACTGGCTGAAAGAAAACAGGAAAACAGGTCTACAGCACTCCTGACACACAGGTCTATAGCATGGTCTAGCCACTGTCAGAAATAGCAGAACAAAGTAACACCAGAGATAATCTGATGGCGAGAGGGAAGCACAGGAACCCAAGTAACAGAACCCAAGACTACATGTCATCATAGGACCCCAATTCTCCCACCAAAGCAAACACTGAATATCCAAACACACCAGAAAAGCAAGATCTAGATTTAAAAGCATATTTGATCATGATGCTGGAGGTCTTCAAGAAAGATATGAAGAACTCCCTTAGAGAAATGCAGGAAAACATAAATAAACAAGTAGAAGCTTATAGAGAGGAATCACAAAAATCCCTGAAAGAATTCCAGGAAAACACAATCAAACAGTTGAACGAATTACAAATGGAAATAGAAGCAATGAAGAAAGAACACAGGGAAACAACCCTGGATATAGAAAACCAAAGGAAGAGACAAGGAGCCGTAGATACAAGCATCACCAACAGAATACAGGAGATAGAAGAGAGAATTTCAGTAGCAGAAGATTCCATAGAAATCATTGACACAACTGTCAAAGGTAATGTAAAATGGAAAAAGCTACTGGTTCAAAACATACAGGAAATCCAGGACTCAATGAGAAGATCAAACCTAAGGATAATAGGTATAAAAGAAAGTGAAGACTCCCAGCTCAAAGGACCAGTAAATATCTTCAACAAAATCATAGAAGAAAACTTCCCTAACCTAAAGAAAGAGATGACCATAAACATACAAGAATCCTACAGAACTCCAAATAGATTGGACCAGAAAAGAAACTCCTCCTGTAACATAATAGTCAAAACATCAAATGCACAAAAATAAAGAATATTAAAAGCAGTAAGGGGAAAAGGTCAAGTAACATATAAAGGCAGACCTATCAGAATCACACCAGACTTCTTGCCAGTGACTGTGAAACCCAGAAGATCCTGGACAGATGTCATACAGACACTAACAGAACACAGAAGCCAGCCCAGGTTACTGTATCCTGCAAAACTCTCAATTAACATAGATGGAGAAACCAAGATTTTCCATGACAAAACCAAATTTACACACTATCTTTCTACAAATCTAGTCCTACAAAGTATAATAAATGGTAAAGCCCAATATAAGGAAGCAAGCTACACCCTGGAAAAAGCAAGAAACTCATCGTCTTGGCAACAAAACGCAGATAAGAAAAGCACAAAACATAACCTCACATCCAAATATGAATATAACAGGAAGCAATAATCACTATTCCTTAATATCTCTCAACATCAATGGATTCAATAAAATGTCTTAGATTAACAAACTGGATACGCAATGAGGACCCTGCATTCTGCTGCCTACAGGAAACACACCTCAGAGACAAAGACAGACACTACCTCAGAGTGAAAGGCTGGAAAACAATTTTCCAAGCAAATGGTCGGAAGAAGCAAGCTGGAGTAGTCATTCTAATATCGAATAAAATCGATTTTCAACTAACAGTCATCAAAAAAGATAAGCAAGGACACTTCATGGTCATCAAAGGGAAAATCCACCAAGATGAACTCTCTATCCTAAATATCTATGCTTCGAATACAAGGGCACCTACATACATAAAAGAACCCTTACTAAAGCTCAAAACACACATTGCACCTCACACAATAATAGTAGCAGATTTCAATACCCCACTCTCATCAATGGACAGATCATGGAAACAGAAATTAAACAGAGACATAGACAGACTAAGAGAAGTCAGGAACCAAATGGACTTAAGAGATACTTATAGAACATTCTATCCTAACACAAAAGGATATACCTTCTTCTCACCACCTCATTGTACTTTCTCCAAAATTGACCAAACAATTGGTAAAAAAAAATAGGCCTGAACAAATACAGAAAGATAGAAATAATCCCATGCTTCCTATCAGACCAGCACGGGCTAAAGCTGGTCTTCAATAACAATAAGGGAAGAATGCCCACATATACATGGAAGTTGAACAATGCTCTGCTGAATGATAACCTGGTCAAGGAAGAAATAAAGAAAGAAATTAAAGACTTTTAAAAATTTAATGAAAATGAAGGTATAACATACCCAAACTTATGGGACACAATGAAAGCTGTGCTAAGAGGAAAACTCACAGCTCTGAGTGGCTGCAGAAAGAAACAGGAGAGAGTATATGTCACGAGCTTGACAGCACACCTAAAAGCTCTAGAACAAAAAGAAGCAAATACACCTAGGAGGAGTAGAAGACAGGGGATAATCAAACTCAGAGCTGAAATTAACCAAGTAGAATCAAAAAGGATCATACAAAGCATCAACAGAACCAAATGCTGGTTCTTTGAGAAAATCAATAAGATAGATAAACCCTTAGCCAGATCAATGAGAGGACACAGTGTGTCCAAATTAACAAAATCAGAAATGAAAAGGGAGACATAACTACAGAATTAGAGGAAATTCAAAAAATCATCAGATCCTACTACAAAAGCCTATATTCAACAAAACTTAAAAATCTGCAAGAAATGGACAATACCTAGACAGATACCAGGTACCGAAGTTAATTCAGGAACAGATAAACCATTTGAATAACCCCCTAACTCCTAACGAAATAGAAGCAGTAATTAAAGGTCTCCCAACCAAAAGGAGCCCAGGTCCAGATGGGTTTAGTGCAGAATTCTATCAGACCTTCATAGAAGACTTCATACCAATACTATTCAAACTATTCCACAAAATTGAAACAGATGGAGCACTACCGAATTCCTTCTATGATGCCACAATTACTCTTATACCTAAACCACACAAAGAGCCAACAAAGAAAGAGAACATCAGACCAATTTCCCTTATGAATATCGACGCAAAAATACTCAATAAAATTCTGGGAAACGAATCCAAAAGCACATCAAAATAATCATCCACCATGATCAACTAGGCTTCATCCCAGGCATGCAGGGATGGTTTAATATACGGAAAACCATCAACGTGATCCATTATATAAACAAACTGAAAGAAGAAAACCACATGAACATTTCATTAGATGGTGAGAAAGCATTTGACAAAATTCAACACCCCTTCATGATAAAAGTCCTGGAAAGAATAGGAATTCAAGGCTCATACCTCAACATAGTTAAAGCCATGTACAGCAAACCAGTTGCTAACATTAAACTAAATGGAGAGAAACTTGAAGCAATCCCACTAAAATCAGGGACTAGACAATGCTGCCCACTCTTTCCCTACTTATTCAATATAGTTCTTGAAGTTCTAGTCAGAGCAATCAGACAACAAAAGGAGATCAAGGGGATACAGATTGGGAAAGAAGAAGTCAAAATATCACTATTTGCAGATGATATGATAGTATATTTAAGTGATCCCAAAAGTTCCACCAGAGAACTACTAAAGCTGATAAACAACTTCAGCAAATTGGCTGGGTATAAAATTAACTCAAATAAATCAGTAGCCTTCCTCTACACAAAAGAGAAACAAGCCGAGAAAGAATTTAGGGAAAGGACACCCTTCATAATAGTCCCAAATAATATAGAGTACCTCGGTGTGACTTTAACCAAGCAAGGAAAAGATCTGTACAATAAGAACTTCAAGCCTCTGAAGAAAGAAATTGAAGAAGACCTAAGAAGATGGAAAGATCTCCCATGCTCATGGATTGGCAGGATTTATATAGTAAAATTGGCCATTTTACCAAAAGCGATCTACAGATTCAATGCAATCCCCATCAAAATTCCAATTCTTCAAAGAGTTAGACAGAACAATTTGCAAATTCATCTGGAATAACAAAAAACCCAGGATAGCTAAAACTATCATCAACAATAAAAGGACTTCAGGGGGAATCACTATCCCTGAACTCAAGCAGTATTACAGAGCAATAGTGATAAACACTGCATGGTATTGGTACAGAGACAGACAGATAGACCAATGGAATAGAATTGAAGACCGAGAAATGAACCTACACACCTATGGTCACTTGATTTTTGACAAAGGAGCCAAAACCATCCAATGGAAAAAAAATAGCATTTTCAGCAAATGGTGCTGTTTCAACTGGAGGTCAACATGTAGAAGAATGGAGATTGATCCATGCTTATCACCCTGTACAAAGCTTAAGTCCAAGTGGATCAAGACGTCCTCATCAAACCAGATACACTCAAACTAATAGAACAGAAAGTTGGGAAGCATCTCAAATACAGGGGCACTGAAGAAAATTTCCTGAACAAAACACCAATGGCTTATGCTCTAAGATCAAGAATCGACAAATGGGATCTCATAAAACTGCAAAACATCTGTAAGGCAAAGGACACTGTGGTTAGGACAAAACAGCAACCAACAGATTGGGAAAAGATCTTTACCAATCCTACAACAGATAGAGGGCTTATATCCAAAATATACAAAGAACTCAAAAAGTTAGACTTCAGGGAGACAAATAACCCTATTAAAAATGGGATTCAGAGCTAAACAAAGAATTCACAGCTGAGGAATGCCAAATGGCTGAGAAGCACCTAAAGAAATGTTCAACATCTTTAGTCGGAAGAGAATTGCAAATCAAAACTACCCTGAGATTTCACCTCCCACCAGTGAGAAGGGGTAAAATCAATAATTGCTGGCTATGATGTGGAGAAATAGGAACACTCCTCCATTGTTTGTGGGATTGCAGACTGGTACAACCATTTTGGAACCTCAGAAAATTGTACATTGAACTACTTGAGGACCCAGCTATACCTCTCTTGGGCATATACCCAAAAGATGCCCCAACATATAACAAAGACACGTGCTCCACTATGTTCATAGCAGCCTTATTTATAAGAGCCAGAAGCTGGAAAGAACCCAGATGCCCTTCAACAGAGGAATGAATACAGAAAATATGGTACATCTACACAACAGAATATTATTCAGCTATCAGAAACAATAAGTTTATGAAATTCATAGGCAAATGGATGGAACTGGAAAATATCATCCTCAGTGAGGTAACCCAATCACAGAAAAACACACATGGTATGCACTCATTGATAAGTGGCTATTAGCCCAAATGCTTGGAGTACCCTAGATGCACAGAACACATGAAACTAAAGACGGATGATTAAAATGCAAATGCTTCACTCCTTCTTTAAAAGGGGAATAAGAATACCCTTGGCAGGGAATAGGGAGGCAAAGATTAAAACAGAGACAGAGGGAACACCCAGAGTCTGTCCCACATGTGGCCCATATATATACAGCCACCCAATTAGACAAGATTCATGAAGGAAAGAAGTGCAGGCTGACAGGAACCGGATGTAGGTCTCTCCTAAGAGACACAGCCAGAATACAGCAAATACATAAGGGAATGCCAGCAGCAAACCACTGAACTGAGAACGGGACCCCCTTTGAAGGAATCAGAGAAAGGACTGGAAAGGACGGGAAGAGCTTGAAGGTGCTGCAGACCCCATATGAACAACAATGCCAACCAACCAGAGCTTCCAGGGACTAAGCCACTACCCAAAGAGTATACATGGACTGACCCTGGGCTCCAACTTCATAGGTAGCAATGAATAGCCTAGTAAGAGCACCAGTGGAAGGGGAAGCCCTTGGTCCTGCTAAGACTGAACCCCCAGTGAACATGATTGTTTGGGGCCGGGCGGTTATGGGCAAGAGGATGGGGAGGGGAACACCCATATAGAAGGGGAAGGGGAGGCGTTAGGGGGATTTTGGTCCGGAATCCGGGAAGGGAATAACATTCAAAATGTAAATAAGAAATAGTCAAGTTAATAAAGAAAAAAATACAAAAAAAGAAAAGAAAGAAAAAAATACATATGTAAATGTATATTATATAAATATATACTCTAACAACAAAAAAAATCATTAGATCCTACTACAAAAGCCTACATTCAACAAAACTTGAAAATCTGCAGGAATTGGACAATTTCCTAGACATATACCAGGTACCACAGTTAAATCAGGAATAGATAAACCATTTAAACCACCCCATACCTCCTAAAGAAATAGAGGCAGTCATTAAAGGTCTCCCAACCAAAAAGAGCCCTGGTCCATATGGGTTCAATTTAGAATTCCATTAGACCTTCATAGAATACCTCATACCAATACTATCCAAACTATTCCACAAAGTTGAAACAGAGCGCTACCAAATTCCTTCTATGAAGCCACAATTACTCTTATACCTAAACCACACAAAGACCCAACAAAGAAAGAGAACATCAGACCAATTTCCCTTATGAATATTGACACAAAAATATTCAGTTAAATTCTGTCAAACCTAATCCAAGGGCACATCAAAACAAGCATCCATCATGATCAAGTAGGCTTCATCCCAGGCCTGTAGGAATGGTTTAATATATGGACTTTTGAGAGACGATCTTGTTATAAAGTCCAGGCTCACTTGGCACTTGCAAAGAGCCTAGGTCAGTCTTGAATTTCTGACTCTCCTGCCTAATCCTCCAAAAATTCTCTGAATGTAAGCTGGAATCTGCAACTTGTGCCTGCAGTGTAGTCTTGTGTCACTAATACATCCATGGTGATTTTCTTATGGAGGTAAGGTTGCCACAGGGGTTGTCCATGTCCGGAGCTCTGTTTAATTGAAGCAGTTGCAGTGTTTCCCATGCTCACAATACATGCTCTTCTGTTTAGAAGTCATCTCTGTTCATCCAAAATGTGGAGCATAGAGCAAAACACTAACTGAGCAAGGAGTAAATTTGGATTAAGTGGAGAAATAATCACAGATAGAGACTCGCTAGAATTATGTCTTTATTTACCAAGATTGTTCAGTATTTGTATTTCAGAGACAAACACAAATCACCACCTTGAAAGTTCTCTGGTTTGGGGATTCCAGCAATGCCTTGTCCACAGATATGAGTTTCAAACATTTTGTTTGTCTGTATGGGGAGAAGAGAAAACAGCATGTGATGAGTATAATGTCACTGGGTACAGGCAGCAATGTTCTCTGCTGGATAGCAAACTGGCCAAGGTCCAGAATGGTATCCTTCAGATTTTCTACCATAAGCTACCATACATGTTCATAAAGATGTTACAGGAGTCTCCTAGGGTTAGTACACCAATCCAAAGGTGCACATTTCTGTGTTTTTGCTCAGTGAGAATTGTCTGAGCTCATCTAATAAAAGTTTGGGATAGTTTTGAGGTGAAGGAGGTCAGAGGAAGGCTTGTGCAAGGAGTGCTAGGTGCTTACCTGAGCTGCAGGGGCTGCTGTATTCCGCAAAAGCCACTTCATCTGAAAGACATGGGGTTAGAACCTGAGAATCAGGGTTTTTGGGAGAGGAGTGTGTGGAGGGAAAGGTGGGTGGAGGGAGGGGTGTGTGGAGGGTAGGTGATGTTTTGGGGCTGACCACTTTCCTCAATCAGGACCTGGGTGATTGCTAAAACATTCTCTCTAGGGTTATCAGACAAACCAAAGGAGGGAACGTTTCCCCTTGAAGCAACTGGTTGGCATTTTTATCCTGGGGCAGCAAGTTGGCTCAGTGGAAAAAAGTGCTTGCTGCCAAGCCTTGTGACCTGAGTGAGGATCCGCATGGCAGAAGTAGAGAGCCCATTTTAATGAAATGGCCAGGTGACCTTCACAAGCACTGTGATGTGCCTGCCTCTCACAATATAAACAAACAAACACAACAACACTGGAGTCATTTACCCTGTGGAGAAATCAAACACTTCTCCTACAGTGTTTGAGCAGAGGACTAGCTGCGATCCTTGAAGACATATGTCCTTTCTGATTCCATTCTATGATCCTGTTTTCCTTCACTATTTCTTGAATTCTTCTAGTCTGAAACATTTGGTTTGTATCTCTTCCCTTGACAGAAAGCCCTCCATTTAATTCCCTAGCTCTGGCGTTGTGTTCTTTCTTTGGTTACCACTGAGCACAAAGACTCCAATTCCCTCTCATCTTTATATTTCCACTCTAATTATCTGTACATTTCTTCCTCTTCCCATTGTTGCATTTCTAAGATTTGTGTGTCTTTCAACCTATAGCCCCCACTTTGTAAAGTGTTTGGTCCCTTGGGTTACTTGGACATGTTTGGTCCCACATGATTACCTGCAGACACAGGAACAAGGCATGAGTGGCTGAATAAACTGTAATTTTATACATGTTTTCTGGCCTACATAATATGTCAGAGTCTAAAAAACAATTGTCTTTACTAGTAGGTGTGATTGTGTATGTCTGTAATATTAGCATTTGGGAGGCTGAGTCAAGAGGACTGAGGATTTGGGCCAGCCCGAGTTACATAGTGAGAAAGTGTTAAAAAAAAGAAAAACAAACAAAAAAACAACAACAACTCAAAACAACAACCCAAACAAGTTTCTTCCGGGTCATCTCACTCACCTGTCTCATAGTAGTCATACACTTTCACAATAGCAGGCTGCAGGTTCTTTACTGGGATGTCTTGTTGAATGATGAAGGAGAAGGACAGTGTCTGATTGGTTACCTGGGAGAGAAAAATGATCCAGACTCACAAAAGGGGCCAGTGTTTTTCCTCAGCGTGACTGACTTATGTGTTGGGTAGCATTTGCTCTCACAGTCACTGTGTTCCTTAACTGCTCACCTATGTGGATGCTGATATGGATTTTAGAGTCAGGGTGGGAAGAACTGAAGTAGAGGTTCCTGGCAATATGTGAAGCTTTTCCATTCTATTAAATCATTCCAAAAATTCATATTCCCCCTTTGATATTTGATTTTGTCCATTGTGAGAGTTAACCTTTTGACTTGCTGACTTGGGATCCAAAGCTAAGTCCCAGGAAAGCCAGCAATGAGGAAACAAGACTTAAAGATTTGTTTTTTACTACTACTACTACTACTACTACTACTACTACTACTACTACTACTACTACTACTGTTGTTCTGTGTGTGTGTGTGTGTGTGTGTGTGTGTGTGTGCGTGTGTTGTGTTTCTGTACTGATGGAGCCTAGAGGAGGGAATCAGATTCCCTGGAACTGGAGTTATAGGGAGTTGTGAATTGGGTGGGCTTCAGGGAACTGAATTCTGATCTTCTGCAAGAGCAGTAAGTGCCCTTAACTGCTGAATCAGGTCTCCAGGCCAGAGAGAAAGAACTCACAGCTCATCTAGTAAGAGAAGGCGTGCCCCCTAACTCTCAGTTAGGAATTGATAATCCTTTAGAATTGCTTCTCTTCTGCTGTGCTTCCCTACATAGACTCACAAAAAGATTGCCCACCAAGGCATGTATAGGAAGGCAGGAAAGACCCTCACCTGACCCACATAGATCAAGGACTGCCATCTCGGCAGGTCTAGGGAGGAAGGAAGGAATCGTACCTGGTCCAAATATAACAGGACGTTGGTGGTGGTCACTTCTGTTCTGCTTATGTGCTCTAATCTTTCAAGCTGAAAATGAGAGAAAACCCCGAGTTACTGAAAAAGCCTTGGGGGTGAGGACGATAAATGAACTGTGGGGTAGTGGATGACAAACAGGTAATGTTATTGAATTCATTTAAATGAATGGGAAGAAACTTTCTCAATAAAATGAAAATATATTTAGAAAATTGTGACTGCTACTCTACTGAAGGCCTGGCTGAATATGAGTGATAGGCTTTTTGACTTTTGTTTGAACATTAAAAATAGTCACCCATCTGGTAGTACCTACCCCATATTCAATGTGCTGTTATCAACCTTAGTTTTTGTCAATTTTCATAGTTCTTAAACTACACCTACAATTTGGCCATTTAATAATATTTTCCCATGAATCATTGACCAGGTTCATCACAATTTAAAAGTTATCATTAGATAGATTGTAGACTCAGTGAGCTCAGATCTCTTTCTTATGTTTCTTGTGCTGGCTGCTATCACAAACACTACCTATATCAGCATTTTGACAAAAGCCAAGTGTGTTAAATTAACGGCCTTGAAATGGGTTGACATAATCATGATGGTATTTGTAGGCTCCTAGTCTGAGGATACAAGGAATCCAAACATCTCGTCTCTGCCTACCTTCTTCATGGTTGGTTTCAATGGGATGAAACCAGAGAGCATCTTCACATCAGCAATCACCATGTTGGAGGCTGGACGGCTCCCCGTGTAACTACGGACCAAAGAAGTGCACAGGAGGTGTCATTTTACAGTTCCTCATTGTTCACTTTGCTGAAGCCCAATATTTTTAATCATTTATTTTTACAGGCAAAAAAAATTCTTAATGAAGAGACCCACTTTAGGTATCTTTGAACCCGATCCATGAAGAGTGTTAGGAAGACAGCCCTATAGTAGCTGAGAGACAGAGACAGAGATACATGCTCATACAGAGACAGAGACACATGCCAATCTCATACCTGATTTCTAGTGAGATTTGGAAGCTGTTCTGGCCTTTGGGGTTGTCACAAGTCAGGGGTACTGTCTGCACCTTTAGAGCAAATGCAGGCTGCTGCTTCTCCAAGGGCATGTTGTATCTCAGCGTAGTCTGATAAGTAGTGAACAGAAATACTTCACCTCCGTTGCACTGTGTCATTGGATCAATTTTCCCCAATGTGAGCATAGTGTGTCCAAAGTCAGACTTTCCATTTTGGGGAAGGAGGCTCACAGCCACATACCCACAACTTCCCAGCATCCTACCTGAGTATACACACATCCTTCCCCTGACACACTGACGGTATAGTTCCCAGGAATGTCTGGTAATGAGACCTGCTGCAGTAACAGGCGATTACTCTTGTCCACTTGGAACTTTTGGGAAAATGACCCTGAAGATTGGACGGTCACCGAAGGAGTTTTCTGACTTTTGGAAAACATAGCTGCTCCATATTTGGACAGAGCATCAAGGGCCACCACAGTGTCCTGACAGGAATGAATGAAAACGTTCAGGATAGCATCCATTTGGAAGGCCTTGAGCTCTTCCCAAAGTTTGCTCTAGCTGTGACAAACTGTCATGAATCTTCTGTCTCTAATTACTTGAGCTCTAGACTTTATTTCAGGCTTTAATATAGAAACATTTGAGGGTCAAAAAACTCCACAATTGCTTACCCCTTAGAGTATCCCTGTCATATACAAATCCTCCTAGCCAGAGGAAATAGTTAGATTATCCTCCCAGCATTCATTGTTTTTCTCCTTTGTCCCCAACTCCCATGGTGATCAACTCCATCTCTCCACAAAACCACATCCTTGCTCTCATTGGCAAACTTCCTTCTGCACTTCTTGAGGAATCAAGGACCCATGGCCAAGTGCCTGTCCTGGTTTAGTCTTATCACATAGAAAAAACCATGGTCTAGTGTTGTCCTTCACTGCCTTGCTCTTTAGTGGCATACTCTGTTCAAGTGACCTCCATGGTCCAGAAAGGATCTCTCTCACACGATCCTTTCTTATCCTAAGAGAACTTCAGCTGCTAACCTGAGAACAGGGCCCAGCAAGAGAGCAGAAACATGAAGCAAGGACTTTACGATCACAACAGGGATGTCTAGTGAAAAGAAAGAGGAAAAGAACTGAACTGCAAAGTAGAATGGCTAGTATCACAGAAGTTTTCTTTTCAATACATTGTACTTATCCTTTAGAGGACCCTGCCATCTCACTATTAACTCTGCCATGGTGCCAGAATAACTGGAACATGAATTATAGTCATTGTGGCAGATGTGTTTTGGAGGTGGAGATGTTATTACCTCAGGACAGCCCTGGTAGTTCCCAAGTGTCAAGAGGTAGCAGAACCTCCTGCCAGCTTGCAGAGAAGCCGAGAGTGATCTATCCCACATAAGATTAGGAGAGCCTATCAGGAGAAGGGAAACAGCTGACCTAAGGTCAGTAGGGCAGCAGACATGTCGGTTTGGTCTTGGGTCTCTGTATGCTGTTCTAGGGTGAAGGAGCTATGTCTAGGGTGAGGGAGCTATGCCTAGGATTCTGGATAATCCAGGATTTTGGATTAAAAATTGGATCTGGGTTAGGAAGTTCTCAGAAACATAGGCCTGTTTCACTAATCCTGGTATCAAGAGAACTCCTGTGGCTGGGAACAGGAACAAGGACAATTTATTGTAGGATTCTATCATCCCACACTTCCTACACACACAAAATATCCACGAGTAACATTTCCTTGTTCTCTTCTCTTCACCTTTTTATGGTTCCTGTGTCTCTTGTTCAAATTCCCTAATCCCATGTGGATTCTGAAGGAAAACCACTGACCTGTGTGGAGGAGAAGCCGCCATGGGAATTCTGCTGCTTTGTGAGCCACTTGATGGTGCCCATTGACAAAGCCAGGTCCTCAGGGGATGGGGCTGGCTGGGCAGTGAGGCGAGCTAAGACGACATAGGCACTCATCTCTACTTCAGCAGAGGAAGCCTGGGGTGTGTACAGATAACGCTCTGATTTTGTGGGTTTCTGAGGTCTTTCCCAGTGGATGGAGTTGTCTTAGGGTAAAAATAGAGAGAAAATTAAAAGTCTGAATGAAGAATGATTGCATGACAGTATTTAGAAAGAAGGACCTGTAAAAGGTTGTAGAAGGTTTTAAAGTTTTCACTCACAATACACCCAGGTTTACTAATTTATAGTAAAAGTCTGCAGTTGGTGTGGATGGGTCATGATTGAGAAAGACCATGGACAGAAATATTATGTTATTAACTAAATTAAGTCCTCAATAGAGCTCTAGGAGAGCTGTTGAAGAGACAAGAGCCTACGCGTCTCTTTTACTCATTAACTCCCTCACACCCAAAAAAGGGTCACTGTTCAGTGTTCAAACCAAATGACTTATTAAAGTTTCCCAGTGGGTTCGGAGTTTCAATTGAAACAGCAGAACATTGAAGCATCTTTCTTCTGTGTGTTCTTCATGTCTTTGCTGCAATAGGAATACACGTAGCAGAGAGAAATGCTAAGCTTTGAGAATGGACTACCCAGGAGTGCAGACATCTTGAGGCTGCACGACAGAGTGCCACCTCTGCACACCTTGGCCCACATCAGTGGTCCAAGGAGAATCTGCACAGTGCCTCTGGACACAGGGATATAGGAACAGACAGCCGCTGGTACTTGCAGTTCTGGTCTGTGCCCAGGACCGAACTGAACTGGCCAAACAGCTTCCTGCACCCAAATTCCATGCGGGAGAGAGCTGGACCCTCAGAAGTGTGGATACTCCTGAGAAGTCAGAGGAGAATACCCTCTGCCAACAGTCCAGACCCAAGAAGGAATCACATAGTGCCAACTGTGCCCATGGGGTGCAAGGACCTACAAGAGCAATCAGGGACAGCACCCTTTGATTCCTGCCAGCACTCAGAGAAGGAAGACAGTCTCCAGAAGTGCTGCCACAGCTAGGAGCAGAGGTAAGACCTACTTTTCTGCTACCAAGTGACCTTCCTGGTGGATTCATGATACACAGAGTCAGAAGTCCTCTGGGTCAGGGTACTTCCTGTTTCTGGATCTGCCCGGAAGTGAGCTGATACCATTCCACAGTTCCCTGCACCCAAATCCCATGGGAAAGAGAGCGGACCACCCAGGAGTGCAGACATCCTGGGACTGAAAGACAGACTGCCATCTCTGCACACCTTAGCCTACATCACTGGTCCAAGGGGAAACTGCACATTGTCTCTTGACATAGAGGTATAGGAACAAACAGTCACTAGTACCCCTGGTTCTGCTCTGAGCCCAGGACTGAATTGAACCAGCCAAACAGCTACCTGCACCCAAATCCCATGGGGGAGAGAGCTGGATCCTCAGAAATGTGGATACTCCAGAGAAGTAAGAGGAAAATACTCTCTGCCAACAGTCCAGACCCAAGAGGGAATCACCTAGTGCCAATTGTGCTGGCGGGGTGCAAGGACCTACATGAGAAATCAGGGGCAGATTCCTTTGATTCCTGCCCACACTCAAAGAAGGAAGATAGACTCCAGGAGAACCAACACACCCGAAATCAGAGCCCCTTTTCTCAGGAAAGGCTGAAAGAAAACAGGAAAACAGTTCTATAGGAGTGTTGATGCAGAGGCCTACAGCAGGGTCAAGTCACTCTCAGAAACAGCAAGACAAGCAAACACCAGAGACAACCCAATGGCTAGAGGCAAGTGCAGGAACCTAAGCAACAGAAACAAAAACTACTTGGCATGATCAGAGCCCAGTTCTCCCACCAAAGAAAATACTGGATATTCAAACACACCAGAAAAGCAAGATTTAGATTTAAAAATCACATTTTTGATAATGATGGAGGAGTTTAAGAAAGACATAAAAATACTCCCTTAAAGAAATGCAGGAAAACACAAAAAAATAAATAGAAACCCTGAGAGAGGAAACACAAAAATCGCTGAAAGATTTACAGGAAAACACAGCCAAACAGGTGAATGAATTGAAAATGGAAATAGAAACAATGAAGAAAGCACCAAGGGAGACAACCCTGGATATAGAAAACCAGAGGAAGAGATAAGGAGCTGTAGATACAAGCATCACCAACAGAATACAAGACATAGAAAAGAGACTGTCAGGGGCAGAAGATACCATAGAAAACGTAGACATAGCTGTCAAAGATAATGTAAAATGCAAAAAGTTCCTAGCCCAAAAGATACAGGAAATCTAGGACACAATGAGAAGATCAAACCTAAGGATAACAGGTATAGAAGAAAGTGAAGACTCCCAATTTAAAGGGCCAGTAAATATATTCAACAAAATTATTCAAGAAAACTTCCCTAGTCTAAAGAAAGAAATGCCCATAAACATAAAAGAAGCCTACAGAACTCCAAATAGATTGGATCAGAAGAGAAATTCCTCCCATCACATAATAGTTCAAATTCACCAAATTCACAAAACAAAGAAAGAATATTAAAACCAGTAAGGGAAAAAGGTCAAGTGACATGTAAAGTCAGACCTATAAGAATCACACCAGACTTCTCACCAGAGACTGTGAAAGCCAGAAGATCCTGGACAGATGTCATACAGACCCTAAGAGAACACAAATGCCAGCCCAGGTTACTGTATCCAGCAAAACTTTCAATTAACATAGATGGAGAAACCAAGATATTCCTTGACAAAACCAAATTAACACAATATCTTTCTACAAATCCAGCCCTACAAAGGATAATAGATGGAAAACTCCAACACAAGTAGAGAAACTACACCATATAGAAAGCAGAAAGAGAATGTCCTTGCAATGAAACCAAAAGAAAGACAAACAAACATAATTCCACCTCTAACAATGAAAATAACAGAAAGTGACAATCACTATTCCTTATTATCTGTCAATGTCAATGGACTCAATTCCCCAATAAAAAGACATAGACTAACAGACTGGATACGTAAAGAGGAACCAGCATTTTGCTGCATGCAGGAGACAAACCTTAGAGACAAAGACAGACACTATCTCAGAGTAAATGGCTGGAAAACAACTTTCCAAGCAAATGGCCTGAAGAAAGAAGCTGGAGTTGCCATTCTAATATGAAATAAAATTGACTTTCAACCAAAAGTCATTAAAAAGGATAAGGAAGGACACTTCATATTCATCAAAGGAAAAATCCACCAAGATGAACTCTCAATCCTAAATATCTATGCACCAAATGCAAGGGCACCTATATTCATAAAAGAAACCTTACTAAAGCTCAAAGCACACATTGCACATCATACAATAATAGTAGAGAATTTCAACACCCCACTCTCATCACTGGACAGACCATAGAAACAGAAATTAAACAGAGACATAAAGAAACTACTAGAAGTTATGAATCAAATGGATTTTACAGACATTTATAGAACATTCCATCCTAAAACAAAAAGACATACCTTCTTCTCAGCACCTCATGGAACCTTCTCCAAAATTGACCATGTAATCAGTCATAAAACAGGCCTCAACAGATACAAGAAGATCGAAATAATTCCATGCATCCTATTAGATCACCACGCTCTAAGAGTGGTCTTCAATAAAA
Organism: Rattus rattus; assembly: GCF_011064425.1. NCBI lineage: Eukaryota > Metazoa > Chordata > Mammalia > Rodentia > Muridae > Rattus > Rattus rattus. Next base: position 77,184,104 of record NC_046159.1, read on the forward strand.
ACAATAATGACAGAAAGCCCACGAGTACATGGAAGTTGGGCAATGCTCTACTCAATGACAACAGGGTCAAGGAACAAATAAAGAAATAAATTAAGACTTCTTAGAATTTAACAAAAATGAAGATACAACATTCCCAAAGTTATGGGACACAATGAAAGTGGTACTAAGTGGAAAACTCATTGCTCTGAGTGCCTGCAAAAAGAAAGAAGAGAAAGCATATGTGAGCAGTTTACCAGCACACCTAAAGGCTCTAGAACAAAAAGAAATAGATAAACCCAAGAGGAGTAGAAGGTAGGAAATAATCAAACTCAGAGGTGAAATCAACCAAGTAGAAATGAAAAGGACTATACAAAGAATCAAGAAAACCAGGAGCTGGTTTGTTGAGAAAATCAACAAGATAGATAAATCCTTACCCAGACTAGCCAGAGGTCACAGAGAATGTATCCAAATTAACAAAATCAGAAATGAAAAGGGAGATATAGCAACAGAATCTGAAGAAATTTAAAAAATCATCAGATCCTACTACAAATCCTGTATTCAACAAAACTGGAAAATCTGGAGGAAATGGACAATTGTCTAGACATATAGCAGGTACCAAAGTTAAATCAGGAACACATAAACAATCTAAACAACCCCATAACTCCTAACGAAATAGAAGCAATTATTAAAAGTCTCCCAACCCAAAAAAAGCCCATGTCCAAATGGGTTCAATGCAGAATTCTGTCAGACCTTCATAGAAGACCTCATACCAATACTGTAGAAGCTACTCCACAAAACAGAAACAGATGGAGCATTACCAAATTCCTTCTATGAAGCCACAATTACTCTTACACTGAAACCACACAAAGATCCAACAAAGAAATAGAACCAATTTCCCTCATGAATATTGATGCAAAAATACTCAATAAAATTCTTGCAAACCAAATACAAGAACATATCAAAATGATCTTCCATCATGATCAAGTAGGCTTCATACCACGGATGCAGGGATGTTTTAATATATAAAAATCAGTCAATGTAATCCACTATATAAACAAACTCAAAGATAAGAACCACGTGATCATCTCATTAGATGCTGAGAAAGTATTTGACAAAATTCAACACCCCTTCATGATAAAAGCCCTGAAAAGATCAGGAATTTAAGGCCCATATCTAAACATAGTAAAAGCAATATACAGCAAACCAGTAGGTAACATCAAAGTAAATGGAGAGAAACTTGAAGCAATCCCACTAAAATCAGGGACTAGACAATGCTGCCCACTCTCTCTCTACTTATTCAATATAGTACTCAAAGTCCTAGCCAGAGCAATGAGACAGCCAAAGGAGGTCAAAGGGTACAAATTGTAAGGGAAGAAATCAAAATATCACTATTTGCAGATGATATGATACTGTACTTAAATGACCCCAAACGTTACACCAGAAAACTTCTTACCCTGAAAAACAGCTTCAGCAAAATGTAGGGGCATAAAATTAACTCAAACAAATCAGAAGCCTTCCTCTACTCAAAGGGTAAACAGGCTGAGGTAGAAATCAAGGAAATCACACCCTTCACAATAGTCCCAAATTATATAAAATATCTTGGTGTGACTTTAACCAAGCAAGTGAAAGATCTGTATGATAAGAACTTCAAGTCTCCTGAAAAGAAAGAAATTAGGAAGATCTCAGAAGATGGAAGGATCTCCCATGCTCATGGATTGGCAGGATTAATATAGTAAAGATGGCCATTTTGCCAAAAGCAATCTAGATTCAATGCAATCCCCACCAAAATTCCAACTCAATTCTTCACAGAGTTAGAAAGTACAATTTGTAAATTCATTTGGAATAAAAAAAAAGGAAGATAGCAAAAACTATACTCAACAATAGAAGAACTTCTGAGGGAATCACCATCCCTGACTTCAAGCAGTATTACAGAGCAATAGTCATAAAAACTGTATGGTATTGGTACAGAGACAGGCAGATCAGTGGAACAGAACTGAAGACCCAGAAATGAACCCACACACCTATAGTCACTTGATCTTTGACGAAGGTGCTAAAACCATCCAATGGAAGAAAGATAGCAGTTTCAATAAATGGTGCTAGTTCAACTGAAGGTCAACATGTAGAAGAATGCAAATTGATCCATTCTTATCACCATGTACAAAGCTTAAGTCCAAGTGGATCAAGGACCTCCACATCAAACCAGATACACTCAAACTAATAGAAGAAAAAGTGGGGAAGCATCTCGAACACATGGGCACTGGAGAAAATTTCCTGAACAAAACACCAATGGCTCATGCTCTAAGATCAAGAATCGACAAATGGGACCTCATAAAACTGCAAAGCTTTTGTAAAGCAAAAGACACTGTTATTAGGACAAAATGGCAACCAATAGATTGGGAAAAGATCTTTACCAATCCTACATTTGATAGAGGGCTAATATCCAAAATATACAAAGAACTCAAGAAGTTAGACTCCAAGAGCCAAATAACCCTATTAAAAATGGGGTACAGAGCTAAACAAAGAATTCACAGCTGAAGAATGCCAAATGGCTGAGAAGCACCTAAAGAAATGTTCAACATCTTTAGTCATCAGGGAAATGCAAATCAAAACAATCCTGAGATTCCACCTCACAGCAGTCGGAATAACTAAGATAAAAAATTGTGACAGCAGATGCTGGCCAGGATGTGGAGAAAGAGGAACCCTTTTCCATTGTTGGTGGGATTTCAAACTGGTACAACCACTCTGGAAATCAGTCTGGAGGTTCCTCAGAAAATTGGATATTCCGCTACCTGAGGACCCAGCTATACCTCTCTTGGGCACATACCCAAATGATGCTCCAACATTCAACAAAGACACATGCTCCACTATGTTCGTAGCAGCCTTATTTACAATATCCAGAAGCTGGAAAGAAACCAAATTCCCTTCAACAGAGGAATGGATACAGAAAATGTGGTACATCTACACAATGGATTACTACTTAGCTATCAAAAACAATGGCTTCATGAAATTCATAGGCAAATGGAATGAACTAGAAAATAGCATCTGAGTGAGGTTACTCAATCACAGAAATACACACTTGGTATGCACTCATTGATAAGTGGATATTAGCCAAAAAGCTCAAATTATCCAAGATGCAATCCACAGACCACAGGAAGCTCAAGAAGGATGACTAAAATGTGGATGCTTCACTCCTTAAAATTGGGAACAAAAATATTCATAGAAGTGGATATGCATGCAAAGTTTGGAGCAGAGGCTGAAGGAATGGCCATTCAGAGGCTGACCCACACCTGGCCCATATATATACAACCACCAAAACCAGAGAAGATTGATGAAGCCAGAAAATGCATGCTGAAAGGAACTGGATATAGATCTCTCCTGAGAGATATATCCAGAGCATGTCCAATACAGAGGTCAATGCTATCAGCAAACCACCAAACTGAGAATAGTAGCCCTTTTGGGGGAATTAGAGGAAGTATTGAAAGAGTTGAAGGAACTTGCAACCCCATAAAAACAACAATGCCAACCAACCACAGCTTCCAGGGACTAAACCACTACCAAAAGACTGTACATGGACTGACCTAGGGCTCCAACTGCATATGTAGCAGAGAATAGACTTGTTGGGCACCAGGAGAAGGGGAAGCTCTTGGTCCTCCTAAGGTTGGACCCTCCAGTGCAGGGGAATATGGGGGGCAATAAGGGGGATCTATAGAGAATATGGGGGAGGGGAGGGGAGGGAATGGGGGCTTATGGACAAGAAACCAGGAAGAGGAATAACATTTGAAATGTAGGTAAAGAAATATATCTAATTAAAAAAATTTTAAAAATTCTTATTTTTCAGATACTCTTTTAAACTGTCAAGGATCCATGTAAATATGGCAGTTCTATCATCATTCACTAAGCAGCAGTGAAAAGTTTTCCTAAAGAATGAGTTTCCTTCTTGGTCTTAGCAACAATTTAGAAACTTTGGCCTTCTTTAGTTCTAAAACGTTATAAAAATAAACTTTTCACAAAAGAAAACATAAAAGCTCGACTTTAACTATCTTCACCTTTGTAAGACAGTTAGACCTGTGTGCATTCTACTGTGATATTATATTTGTTGGTTTTGGTCACACTATGAGCAAATGCCAAACAGAAGGCTTTTGTAGAGAAGGAAAAGACATTTGGTAATGGGAAGTCCAAGGAGAAACCTCAGTGTGCCATAGAGCTGGGACTAAAATGTAATGCTGTTTCCATTCTCCATGTGCTCCCCTGTTTTCCTTCATGGGGGCTGGATGGAGACAAACTTGAGAACACACATTCTTACCTTCTGTTATAGCTTCCTTATCAAGGGATTTCAGGATTTCGTTTCTCTTCTCCTGGTTTCCCGCAAGAGCGAAAGCATAGGCCATCAGTGCCTTGGTGTACACAAAGCTGCCATTTCTTCCTTGCTCTATGGTGTCCCAAGATGCCTCTAGGCAGCTCAGGGCTTTGGAGACAACAGGATCCTGTTGGCAGAAAAAGAAAAACTGAGCTATTTGGAAAAAAAATGGTCCTAGAAGATCGAGGACAAATATGGAGGCTACTGTGTTTACAATTTTCAAATTAATCTTCCCTCCCCTCTCCTCCCATCCCCTCCCATTCCTTCTCCTCCTTCCCTTCCACCTCCCTACTCTCTCTCTGTCCCTCCCTCCCTTTTCCCTCCCCCTTCTTCCTCCATGCATCTCTCTCCCTTCCTTTTTCCTTCCCTTCCTCCCTTATTTGCTCCTCTCTCTCTGTATCTCTCTGTCTCTTTCTCTATCTCTCTCTGTCTGCCTCTCTCTCTGTCCTCCCTCCATCTCCTCCGTCCCTTTTCTTCCCTCCCTCCATCCTCCCCATTCTTTCTCCCTCTTTCTCCTTCCCTCTCCCTCCCTCCCCTTCTGCCTCCCTCTCTTTCTCCTTCCTTCTCTTTCCATCCCTTCCTTTCGCCCTCCCTTTCCTCCTTTCCTTCTTCCATTCCTCCTTTCCTATCTTCTTCCTGTCATTGATTATCTGTCTACTTCTCTGCTACCTTTTGTGAGCCATTCCTTTTTATAAACTATGTTCCATATAAGATACAGACAAATAGGGACAGCATCAGAGGCTGTGATTTCAGTTTGATTTTTTTGAAACATATCCAGGATTTTGTTGAGCAAGTGGATGCTTATTAATGAAATCTGACAAGTGCAAAGCATTGTAAAAAAGGAAAACTTCCTCTTGGCTTTACAAAGGATAGGAAGTCACAGACTTTGTACCACTTTGGATGCTGGAAAGCCGTGTGGCACCTACCGTGTCTGGGAGTGAACTTTCCAGAAGGGCCATGGTTATATAGGCAGAGAGGGTGATTTCATCATCGACTCCACCCTGCAAACAGCAAAGGAGAGTAATCAGCAAAAAATACAGCAAGCAAGATGTCTTCTCCTCTCATGGCCAATCCAAGTATTCAATGGAAGTATTCACATCCCCTTATGAAAAAGTACATCCCAACCTAGAGGCTTATTCCTCCCCATGGTAAGTAGTAGGACCTGACCTTGAGGAGTTACTAGGCCACCATGCTTATAAGCACTTCAGAAAAGATCACCTTCATGGCATTGTTGAACAGTGATCCGGAGCTCCTGAAGCAGCCACTGTCCTTCTGCTGCTTGGAGAGCCAGGTGAAGGCGTCGGTGATGTGTGATTCGTCGATGAAGATGAGGGCTCGAGCTTGGGCAAAAGACTTGAGCACAAAGGCTGTGAGCCTGATGGGGAGGGAGAGTGTGGAGATGAAGCCTTTGTTCTGAGGCAGCATCTCCACACATGGGTTTCCAGGGACCAGGTTCACACTCATGAGCAATCAGTCTAAGTGTCTCTGAGCAGGACAGCTGGACAGTGTCTCTGGCTACTCCCAAGTAGTCTAACGTTCCATGGTCCACTTGGATGGAGACGCACTAGGTGTGGTTTCAGGTGCTTCCTGCTTCCTGTCTCGTTGCTCCTACATTGCGCCCTCTGGTGTTTCTCTAACACATCTTCATGCTTATCCTAGGCTTCCCCTCACTTCCTATGATTTCCTTTTGTAGAAAGAAGAATCTCCTTTCCTAAAAGCCAAAGCCATATGTTTTGTGCCTCAAAAAATTAGGTCCCTCTTCTTGGTTTATGCCCAGTTTATGCCGGTCTCTTTTTCCTTTGTCGCCTGTTGGTTAGTTGTCTGTGTGTTTCATCTCAGTAACACAGTCCTCTTGTTCTGTTCTGGTTTTTTGTTTTGTTTTTAAGTGAGTAATTTTTTTAAAAAGATTTATTATTTTATATGAGGACACTGTCGCTTTCTTTAGACACACCAGAAGAGAGCATCAGATC
>NC_046159.1:77190458-77279757 GCF_011064425.1 Rattus rattus
GATGTGTGGGCATTTCTTGGGTGTTTTTAATAATTTGGCATTCCTCAGCTGTAAATTCTTTGTTTAGTTCTGGACCCAATTTTTTAATAAGTTATTTGTCTCCTGCAGTCTAACTTCTTTTTTTTTTTTTTTTTGTTCTTTTTTTTGGAGCTGGGGACTGAACCCAGGGCCTTGCTCTTCCTAGGCAAGCTCTACCACTGAGCTAAATCCCCAACCCCTGTGGTCTAACTTCTTGAGTTCTTTATATTTTGGATATAAGGCCTCTATCTGTTGTAGGATTGGTAAAGATCTTTTCCCAATCTGTTGGTTGCCGCTTTGTCCTAAATCCACAATGTCCTTTGCCTTGTTGCGAAGCTTTGCAGTTTATGAGATCCCATTTGCTTTTGATTCTTGATCTTAGAGCATAAGCCATTGGTGTTTTGTTCAGGAAATTTTTCCAGTGCCATGTGTTCTAGATGCTGCCCTTGTTTTTTCTTCTATTAGTTTGAGTGTATCTGGTTTGATGTGGGGTCCTTGATCCTTGGACTTAAGCTTTGTACAGGGTTATAAGCATGGATCAATCTGCATTCTTCTACATGTTGACCTCCAGTTGAACCAGCACCATTTGCTGAAAATGCTATCTTTTTTCCATTTGATGGTTTTGGCTCCTTTGTCAAAAATCAAGTGCCCATAGGTGTGTGGGTTCATTTCTGGGTCTTCAATCCTGTTCCATTGGTCTATCTGTCTGTCTCTGTACCAATACCATGCAGTTTTTATCACTATTGCTCTGTAATATTGCTTGAGTTCAGGGATAGTGATTCCCCCTGAAGTCCTTTTATTGTTGAGGATAGTTTTAGCTATCCTGGGTTTTTTGTTATTCCAGATGAATTTGCAAATTGTTCTGTCTAACTCTTTGAAGAATTGGATTGGTATTTTGATGGGGATTGCATTGAATCTGTAGATCGCTTTTGGTAAAATGGCCATTTTTACTATATTAATCTTGCCAAATTGACCCACTCTTATCTCTTTGTACAAAGCTCAAGACTACATGGATCAAAGTCCTCCATATGAAACCAGATACACTGATTCTAATAGAAGAGAAAATGGGAAAGAATCTTGAACTCATTGGCACAAGGGGAAATTTCTTGAACATAACACCAATGGCTCATGCTCTAAGATCAAGAATTGATAAATGGGACCTCATAAAACTGCAAAGCACCGTAAGGCAAAGGACACTGTCATTAGGACAAAATGGCAATCAACAGATTGGGAAAAGATCTTTACCAATCCTACATCTGACAGAGGGCTAATGTCTAATATATACAAAGAACTCAAGAAGTTAGACTTCAGAGAATCAAATAATCGTATTAAAAATCAGGTACAGGACTAAAGAAAGAATTCTCAACTGAGGAATATTGAATGACTCAGAAGCCCCTAAAGAAATTTTCAATGTTTTTTGGCTTTATAGAAATGCAAATCAAAACAACTCTGAGATTCTACCTCACAACAGTCAGAAATGACTAAGCTCAAAAACTCATGTGACAGTAGATGCTGGCAAGGACTTACCGCTCTGTCAATCAGTCTGGTGTTTCTTAGTAAATTGGATATTGTACTACTTGAGGACCCAGCTATTCCAGTCCTGGCCATACACACAAAAGATGCTCCCACATATAACAAGGACACATGCTCCACTATGTTCAGAGCAGCCTTAGTTTTAATAGCCAGATGCTGGAAGCAATCCAGATGGCCTTCAACAGAACAGTTGATACAGAAAATTTATTCTGACTACCTAAAATTATTAGACATATAGATGGAACTAGAAAATATCATCCTGAGTAAGGTAACCCATTCACAAAATTACTACACATGATATAGACTCACTGATAAATGGATATTAGCCCAAAAATTCACATGAGGTTCACAGATCACATGAGGTTCATGAAGAAGAAAGACTAAAATGAGGATGCTTCAGTCCTTAGAAGGGAGAACAAAATACTCATGGGAGGAAGTACTGGGACAAGGTGTGAAGCAGTGACTGAAGAAATGGTCAACTGGAGACTGCCCTACCTGGGGATCCATCCCACATGCAGCCACCACACCCAGTCACTATTCCTGATGTCAAGAAGTGCTTGAAGACAGCCCGATATAGATGTCTCCTGAGAGGCTCTGCCAGAGCCCTATTGATATAGATGAGTATGCTTGCATCTAAACATTGGACTGAGCATGGGAACCCCTATGGAGTAATGAGAGAAAAGACTGAAGGAGCTGAAGGGGTTGCAACCCCATAGGAAGAACAACATTATCAACTAACCAGAGCCCACCACAACTCCCAGGGACTAAACCACTCGCTAGTGAGAACACATGGAGGGACCCATGTCTCCAGCCCCATATGTAGCAGAGGATATCATTGTTCAGCATCAATAGGAGGAATAGTCCTTGGTCCTGCAAAGCCTTGTTTTCCCAGTGTAGGGGAATGCCAGAGAGTTGAGGTGTGACTGGGTGGGTGGGTGTAGGAGCATCTCCATAGAAGCAGGGCTAAGGAAAAGGGGGTATGGGAGAGGGGGGAAAGAAGATAACATTTGAAATGTAAATACATAAAATATCCAAGAAAAATAAAATAAAAATAACAATAAAAAATAAAAACAAACAAAAAACCCTCATCAAAAAAATGACAACCCACATATTAAGAAAAAAATCTTCACTAACCCCCACATCTGATAGAGGGTTAATATCTAAAACATACAAACATCTCAAGAAACTAACCCAAGTCCAAACAACCCAATTTAAAAAGGGGGGAATAACACTAAATAGAGAATTCAGAACAGAGGAATCTTAAATGGCTGAGAAGCACTTAAAGAAACCTTAGTTATCAGAGAAATGCAAATCAAAATGACCCTGAGATTCCACCTTACACCATTCAAAATGTCTAAGACAAAAAACTCAAGAAACAGCACATGTTGGCAAAGATGTGGAGAAAGAGGACGACTCCTCCATTGCTGGTTGGATTGCAAACTGGTACAACCACTCTGGAAATTTGGAGGTTCCTCAAAAAAATTGGGAATAGATCTACCTGAAGACCCAGTAATACCACTGTTAGGAATATACCCAAAAGATGTTCCACCATGCCACAGGAACACAAGTTCCACTGTGTTCATTGTGGCCTTGTTTGTGATAACCAGAGGCTAGAAACAACCCAGATATCCCTCGACAGAAGAATTGTTATAGAAAATGTGGTTCACCATGGCTCCAGCTTCATATATAGCAGAGGATGGCCTTGTTGGGCACTAATGGGAGGAGAAGTCCTTGATCTTGCCAAGGCTGGACCACCCCCAGGGGGCAGGGGAATGTCAGAGGTTATGGGAGGGGGGGTGGCTAGGGAGGAGGAACACCCTTATCGAAGAAGGGGAGGTGGATGGAATAGGGGGTTTATGAACGGGAAACAGAGAAAGGGGATAACATTTGAAATGCAAATAAAAAAATCCAATAAAAAAAGAAAATGTGATTCATTTACACAATGGAATACTACTCAGCTATTAAGAAAAAGGATATTCTGAGTTTTGTAGGCAAATGGATGGAACTAGAAAGTTTCCAAAAGTACATACATGGCATATACTCACTAATATGTGGATATTAGCCAAAGAAGAAATGTACAGAATATGCAAGATACAGTCCACAGAACTCAAACACTTCAACAAGCTGAAGGGCCCAAGTGAGGATACCTCAGTCCCACTTGGGAAGGAGAAGAAATCAGTCACAAGGAGGGAGGGAGGGACCTGTGAGGGAAAGGGGATGTGGGGTTGGGGAAGAGGGGATCATGATCCAGAAATGGGTTAAGGATAAGGACTAAAGCCCTGAGGGCCAGCAGAAAGAATGGAAACAGGCAACTTAAGGAGGTAAGAGGTTGTGGGGACTCTCCAGAATGTACCAGAGACCTGGGAAGAGAGAGACTGTTCAGATTCAAATGGAGAGACCTTAGATGAAATATTCTACAGTGGTGAGAGGGAACTTGCAGAGTAGAAAGACAGGGCATCAAGTGAGGGACAGGATTTCCATCCCACAGTCAAAACTCTGACCCATAATTGTTGCTGTGTGAATGAACTGCATGGATGGAAATGGAGAGGAGCCAGAGGAAAAGAACATCCAGTGACAGGCCCAAAGACGATTCCAGCTCAAGGGGAGGCCCCAAGGCATTATACTGTTATTGAGGCCGTGGCATGCTAACAAAATGGGACCAATCCTGTCTCCCCTCCAAAAGACCCAACAAGCAGCTGAATGAGTCAGATTAGATATTTGTACCCAGCCAATGGACAGAAGCTGCTGACCCCTGTGATTGAATTGGGGAAAAGCTGGAAGAAGCTGAGGAGGAGGGCGGCCCTGTAGGAGGCCTGGCAGTCTCACTTCATGTGGACCCCTGAGAGCACTAACCAGGCAGCATACACTGGCTGATATGAGGCCTCCAAGACATGCGGCAGAGGACTGCTGGGTCAGTCCTATCAGTCATAGAAGATGCACCTAACCCTCAAGAGACTGGAGGCCCCTGGAAGTTTAGAGGTCTGGTGGGGTGGTGAGGTGGTGGCATGGGACTTGTGGAGACAGGAGTGTGGGGAGGAATTATGGGATGTGGAACAGTTGGAGAGTAAACTGGGAGGGGAATACAATCTGGAGTGAAAAAAAAAGATTAATTAAAAAGAAAAAAATAAAACAAGTAAACTCCTCTAGAAAAATGCTGAATCAAAGTAAGACCAAAGTCCAGCAAGGAAAACTCAATTTTTGTGTGTTCACATCTGATGTCAGGAAACATTGCAGCACAAAGACAGGCATGGTTCTGGAGAAGTGGCTGGGAAGCGAAGATCTACATATAGGAAGAGAGATGCTAGGGCTGTTGTGAGCTTTTTAAGACTCAATGCTCAACTCAGCAACATAATCCCTCACACAATTTTATACTTACTCCAACAAGTCCAAAGCATCCCCAGCAAAAGCACATCTAATCCTTTCAAATATTGCCACTCCATGATGAAAAAGCATTCAAATGTTTAGGTATATGGGAGGCATTCTAACTCCAGTGACCACACATTTGCCATTAACAAATCTGTGCACAATAAGGTTTACAGTTCATGAGTCCTCTAATATGAGATGTTTTATATTACCATTTATAAAGCATCGAGAAATCAAATATTTTTCCTTCATTTTTTGAAAATTTCATGAATATGAAACTTAGTAAGAGTAAATATCTTCTCACCTTCCTGAAGCTGGTATCCTCAGTTTTCACAGATGAAAGGCTACACAGCAGCCCAATCTTAATATTTCTATAGCCGCAAAGAATAAAATTGTTGTTGAACAGCAAAATGTTTAATGTGGCATTCTCTAGTTAATAGGCATATTATATTATTAAGTACAAAATGATAAAATGTTATTAGAGTTCCTTGTTAATGTTCCCCAGCAGGTATGGAGCAGTGTGTAAGCTGTCCAGGAGACATGTATGCTAACACAAAGCACACATACTGCATGCAAAGGCCTGCCTCCTTTCTGTCTTATGAAGAGCCACTGGGGATGGCACTGGCCTGCATGTCCCTGTGTTTCTTGCTACTTGGGGTTTTTGTATTTGGTGTTTTTGTGAAGTACAATGATACTCCAATTGTAAAGGCCAATAACCGTATTCTCAGCTACATCCTACTGATCTCCATCACCATCAGTTTCCTCTGCTCATTCCTCTTTATTGGGCATCCTAACATAGGCTCCTGCATCTTGCAGCAGACCACATTTGGAGTATTTTTCACAGTGGCAGTGTCTACTGTCTTAGCTAAGACAACGACTGTCATCCTGGCCTTCAAACTCAATACTCCAGGAAGAAGAATGAGATGGATGCTGGTATCAGGGGCACCTAACTTTGTCATTCCAATATGTACTCTGGTCCAACTTGTTCTCTGTGGAATCTGGCTGAAAACATCACCTCCATTTATTGACACAGATACATACTCTGAACATGAGCAGATCATCATTGTGTGCAACAAAGGTTCAGCCATTGCATTCCACATTGTGCTGGGTTATTTGGGCTTCTTGGCTCTGGGGAGCTTCACTCTGGCTTTCTTGGCCAGGAATCTGCCTGACAGATTCAATGAAGCCAAATTCCTAACCTTCAGCATGTTGGTGTTCTGCAGTGTATGGGTTACATTCCTTCCTGTCTACCATAGCACTAAAGGAAAAGTCATAGTGGCTGTGGAAGTCTTCTCCATCTTGGCCTCCAGTGCTGGACTGTTAGTGTGCATCTTTGTCCCAAAATGTTATGTTATTTTGATAATCCCAGATTCCTATTCTCTTCAAAAGTACAGAGATAAATCACATTATTAACCCCTTCATAATATTACGTTTTAGTTTATACTTAAAATATCTATGTTAATTAACCTGTGAGTGACTACATCTTCCATTCACAGATTTAATTTAATCAACTTTCAAAACCCAGAGGAGGAGAATTTTACATCAAAAGCATTGGAAGTGTTTTTGATGAAACAATTGAGTAGCATTTCCTAAAGTGAAGAAACTAAATATGCATGGAGTTAAGAGAAGAGAAGCACAGATATAGGGTTTTTAAACATTTTAATATCTCTTCAAACCCACCACACACCAGAGGTAGTGAAAAGGAAAGATTAATAGGGCAAAAGAGGATGTGGACCTGTTTACAAATAGTTCTTTGAGGTGATTACAATCTGTATTGTCAGGCTATCTTCAGTTCAGTTCACACGAACCAATAGCAGTAGCTTTATCTACTGATGAACACGATTTATAAATCAGCAATGGCAGTTCAATCTAGAAGAAACCATGAAGCTTTTCCAATTGGTCTGATTCTGTTGAAGTAGCAAGAAAGGTGCCAAGATATCATGAGAAGTTCTTTGTTGTGTTTCTCTCTGTGAAGAACACACAACAAACAATTATCAATGAAGAAATCAAGATGAACCAATGTCATAATGTCCCCAGCAAAAATCAGCATCAGGAAAGCCCAATGAAGACCAGCAAAGAGTCACAAGGCAAGCCAATGCCTTTATCCCAATGTCTGTTGGGATAAATTGTCTGTTGGGTTATACTTATACTGTTTCCAAACTTCATGTGTCATCTCAAGTATCCACTCCAGCCAACCACCACATACCTGGTTTTTAGGCAATTTCCAGAACAAAAACTACAGGTCTGTTCTCAGCAAAACATCTTCCCAAGTTTCTGCTTCAGCACAGCATTCTCACAAGAAAATCTCCAGAAAAACAGCACACGACACAACTGAGTCTTCAAATAAACCAGAAATTTCTATTTCACATAGAGAACAGAACCCACATTGGACCAGAAATAAAAGTCTGTATTATATAATAATACATCATATTTGTAACTGATTATGCAGGTATAACAAACAATACTATAACCTGGAAAGAGAAGCACAAAATCGCATATGAATGCCAGGCCAAAATATCAATAGCTTGTTTTTCCTGCCTTGTTGCTGAGGTGCCTGCAGCATTTTCAGCAATCCAGTCATGGGAGGCAGAATAAAGTGTCTAATGGGGTCCTCAGTCTGAATTTTCCCGGAGTGGGGAACAGTGGAATCTGGGACAATTTCTCTGGTTCCTGTCTCCCATGTATCCAGGTCCTGTTGGTATACCGCTGGTAGCCAGGAACCGGGTTCCTGATTCCATGCTTCTCTTCAGGGCGTCCGTGCACCATGCAGGAAATGGAAGCGGTCAGAACTTGGTTTGAATCCAAGTAAGTGCTGAGAATAAGAAGGGGCTAGAGGAGAGGAGGCTTTCTCTGGGCAGTTTAGGTGCAGCGTACTATGAAGTCTCCCCTGTGATGATTCTTGATGAAGAGACAATTATTGTTTGTTCAAACTGCCTTACTTAATGGCAGATGTGATTGCATACACCTTACTCAGGGAGAACCAGGGATTAAATACCTTTTGCAGAAAGGTGTGGGATTTCCTGCTGGCATACGCCTCTGTATTTGCTGTATTCTGGCTGTGTCTCTCATGAGCGATCTGCAAACAGGACCCCTGTTGAAGGAATCAGAGAAAGAACTGGAAGAGCTTGAAGGAGCTCGAGACCCCATATGTACAGCAATGCCAACCAACCAGAGTTTCCAGGACTAAGCCACTACCCAAAGACTATACATGGACTGACCCTGGACTCTGACCTCGTGGGTTGCAAATGAATATCCTAGTAAGAGCACCAGTGGAAGGGGAAGCCCTGGGTCCTGCTAAGACTGAACCCCTAGTGAACTAGACTGTTGGGGAGAGGGCAGCAATGGGGGAGGGGGTGGGGGAACACCCATAAGGAAGGGAGGGGAAGGGGATGTTTGCCTCGAAACCGGAAAGGAATAACATTCAAAATGTATATAAGAAAAAATCAAGTTAATAATAAAAAAAATAAATAAAAAAAAAAAGAAAGGTGTGGGATGTCATACAGGTGAAGGCAGGTATAAGATAAAACAAGGCCTGTCATTGGACGAGAAGGAAGGATGGGCGGGAGAAAAGTTTTAGAGAGAGAAGACTGGAGCGGGGAGAGGAGAAGCAGTGCAGAGAACATGGTGTCTGATGTTAAGATTCCTATCTGCACCTTTACAGGCTGTTATAATATGCTTAAGGGATGGATATGTATAGGGCTTTGTGTGTCTAGGTGGTCCATTATATATTATTAATTGGTTGTAAGTTAATTGTGTGGATGTATCGTGCATTGAGCATTTAACACATAAATCTGGTTGTTTGGTTCCAGTTTGCTGAGTAATGATTTCACTGGGTGTTGGGAGTGTGAACAGAGTTTGTGACAGGAAGTCGTGCTAGTCTATAGAATGCTTGGGACGAGCATGGTGTGGGGCCATGCGAGCATGGCCCATGGAATATTTTGTGAGTCTCAGGCATGGTAACAACCACCAAGGGGACAGTGTGGGAAAGCTGTAACAGAGAAACAGCTAGAGCACGCAGATCCTTGGGAGTGGGAACTCCTAGGAATTAGGATGAGTGCCATTTTTTTTTCTTTTATAATTTTACAACAACAGAAAGGAATGCCCAGAAAGGGAAGCTCATTGGCTGAACACTCAGTGCCTGTCTACATACCTCATTTGCATGGATAACTCCAGGTTTTTATGCTATGTTACCTTATCAGAGATGCATAGTAGTGGGGATATAGAACCTGAAGGGGTAGCCAGGTAGTGCCCCAATGGAGGGGTAAGGATAACAACACACATAGAAATCTTTCAATGCAAAATTTGTTCTTTTTACAAGAATGCAGTGACAAAGATGAAGCAGAGGGAAGGGTCAACCAATTACCAGCTCCACTTGAATCCGGTCCACGGGCAAGCACCAATCTTTGGCATTATTGATACTATGTTATGTTTGCAGACAGGAGCCTAGCATAACTATCCTCTGAGAAGCTCCACCTAGTAGCTGACTGAAACAGATACAAAGGCCAAAAACCAAGCATTGGTTGGAGTTCAAGGACTCTTTTGGAAGAATTGGAGGAAACATTGAGGGCACTGAAGGGTTTAAGAATTCTACAGGAAGACCAGCAGAGTCAATAAATCTGGACTTGTGTGGATCTCAGAGACTGAGCCACCAATCAATGGGCACACATGGGCTAGACCCAGACCCCTGGCATATATATAGCAGATGTGCCACTCAGTCTCCCTGTGGGTCCCTCAACAACTGGAGGAGGGTTTGTCCCTAAAGCTGTTACCTGGATGTATAATCCTTTCCCCAACTTGGCTATATTGTCTGACCTCAGTTGAACAGGATATGTGTAATGGTGCAGAGACTTGACGTGTCTGGGGGAGGGGCGATAGCCAGAAGGGCCACACCCTCTCCGAGGAGAAAGGAATGGGGGATGATAGAAGGAACTCTGTGAGGGGAGATCAGGAGGGGGCAGCAATCAGGATGTAAAATGAATTAATAAATAAATAAATGGAAAAAACATTAAAATGGGCAAAGGTAACTTACCTACTTTATATTTGACAAACACTAAAAATGTAAGCAACAGAAAGAAAAATAACTCCAAAAAAATGGTCCTGGGAAAGTTAAATGTTGTTTTAGTCTTATTGCTGTGAACAGACACCATGGCTAATTTAAGTTTTACAAAGGACATTTCATTGGGGCTGGCTTACAGGTTCAGAGGTTCAGTCCAATATCATCAAAGTGGGAGCATGGCAGTGTCACAGCATCCTGGCAGGCATGGTGCAGGAGGAGCTGAGTTCTACGTCTTCACCTGAAGGAAGCCAGGAACAGACTGAACATACTCAGGCAGCTAGGAGGAGGGTCTCCAAGCCCACCTCCACAGTGACACACTTCCTCCAATAAGGCTACACATTCTAATAATGCCACTCCCTGGGTCAAGCAAATGCAAACCATCACATTCCACTCTCTGGTCTCCATAGGCTTGTTCAAACACATGAGTCTATGGAGGCCATACCTAAACATAGTATAATAAAAAAGTACATTTAGTCCAACTTCTAAAGTTACCATAGTCTATAGCAGTATCAACAATGTTAAAAGTCCAAAGTTCAAAGTTTCTTCTGAGATCCATCCAATCACTTAACTGTAATCCCTGAATTAAGTCAGGCAACCAGCCGGGCAAACTCTGAACTCTGCTATCTCCATGTCTGATGTCAAAGTGGTTTTCAGATCTTCAACTCCTTTTTCATCTTTGTTGACTGCAACAAACTTCTTTCCCCTAAACTGGTTCCACTCCGTCTTACCAGCTTTCCTCAGCAGATAACCAGTGACTCTAGTATCTTTAACATCTTTAAGTCTCCAAGACAGCTTCAATGTTACAGCTTGTTTCAATGTCTGGGATCTGTAAGGCACGAAGTGAGTCTTAACTAATGGGAGAACCCCCAAGTGAGACACAAGAACAGAGTTCAATACAAACGCAAGAGGTTTATTTTCCAGTGCGTAAGGGTTGACCTTCAATCAGCCCCTCGTGACCAGTGAATGGAAGGCGATCCCGAATGGCTATAACAAGCAGTGTTTATACTTTTTAGGGATACAGGTCACATCAGCAAGGTTACAGTTTAAACCTATTTGCTAAGCATATTGATCTTTTAATCTATTGGTTATCAAGCAAATGACATGCATTCAAATTCTATCAGGTGACTATGTCAGTACATTCCGAGGATTTTCAAGAATATCCCTGCTCCTCTTGAGAACTGTGGGTGGAGAATGGAATTTGGCCTAGCCTTGTCCTGAGGCCAGAAGCTGGTACTTGGCCTAATCTTGACTTGAGGTGGTAGGTGTATAGCTGGTGAAAGCCCTTAGGATCCTCATAGCCTACCTACTTTTTTTTTTTTTTAATTAACTTGAGTATTTCTTATTTACATTTCGAGTGTTATTCCCTTTCCCAGTTTCCAGGCAAACATCCCCCAACCCCTCCCTCTCCCCTTCTTGATGGGTATTCCCCTCCCCATCCTCCCCCCATTGCTGCCCTTCCCCCAACAATCACGTTCACTGGGGGTTCAGTCTTAGCAGGACCCAGGGCTTCCCATTCCACTGGTGCTCTTACTAGGATATTCATTGCTACCTATGAGGTCAGAGTCCAGGGTCAGTCCATGCATAGTCTTTAGGTAGTGGATTAGTCCCTGGAAGCTCTGGTTGCTTGGCATTGTTGTTCATAAGGGGTCACGGGCCCCTTCAAGCTCTTCCAGTTCTTTCTCTGATTCCTTCAACGGGGGTCCCGTTCTCAGTTCAGTGGTTTGCTGCTGGCATTCGCCTCTGTATTTGCTGTATTCTGGCTGTGTCTCTCAGGAGAGATCTACATCCGGCTCCTGTCAGCCTGCACTTCTTTGCTTTATTCATCTTGTCTAATTGGGTGGCTGTATATGTATGGGCCACAGGTGGGGCAGGCTCTGAATGTGTGTTCCTTCTGTCTCTGTTTTAATCTTTGCCTCTCTATTCCCTGCCAAGGGTATTCTTGTTCCCCTTTTAAAGAAGGAGTGAAGCATTCACATTTTGATCATCCTTCTTGAGTTTCATGTGTTCTATGCATCTAGGGTAATTCAAGCATTTGGGCTAATAGCCACTTATCAATGAGTGCATACCATGTGTGTTTTTCTGTGATTGGGTTACCTCACTCAGGATGATGAGTGTTTTTGTGATTCCTCTCTATAGGCTTCTACTTGTTTATTTATGTTTCCCTGCATTTCTCTAAGGGAGTTCTTCATGTCTTTCTTGAAGTCCTCCAGCATCATGATCAAATATGATTTTGAATCTAGATCTTGCTTTTCTGGTGTGTTTGAATATTCTGTGTTTGCTTTGGTGGGAGAATTGGGCACTGATGATGCCATGTAGTCTTGTTTTCTGTTGCTTGGGTTCCTGCGCTTGCCTCTCGCCATCAGATTATTTCTAGTGTTACTTTGTTCTGCTATTTCTGACAGTGGCCAGACTGTCCTATAAGCCTGTGTGTCAGGAGTGCTGTAGACCTGTTTTCCTGTTTTCTTTCAGCTAGTTATGGGGACAGAGTGTTCTGCTTTCGGGCTTGTAGTTTTTCCTATCTACAGGTCTTCAGCTGTTCCTGTGGGCCTGTGTCTTGAGTTCACCAGGCAGGTCGCTTGGAGCTGGAAGGTTTGTCTTACCTGTGGTCCCAAGGCTCAAGTTTGCTCGTGGGGTGTTGCTTATGAGCTCTCCGCAGGGGCAGCAACCAGGAGGACCTGTGCCGCCCTTTCCGGGAGCTTCCGTGCACCAGGGTTCCAGATGGCGTTTGGTGTTTTCCTCTGGAATCAGTAATGTGGGCAGAGTGTAGTCTCTTCTCCCTACCTACTTTTTTACAGGTCAAGCCTCCTCTTTTTTTTTTTTTTTTTTTGAAGGTGGTTTGTGATGTTTATTTCTTTTTGTTTTCATCTTCATTAAATTGGGTATTTCTTATTTATATTTCAAATGTTATTCCCTTACCTGGTTTCCAGGCCAACATCCCCCAACCCCTCTCCCTCCACTTGTATCCCCCCATTACCGCCCTCCCCCCAAGAAACCCCTTAACTGGGGGTCCAGCCTTGGCAGGATCAAGGGCTTCCCCTTCCACTGGTGCTCTTACTAGGCTATTTATTGCTACCTATGCAGTTGGAGCCCAGGGTCAGTCCATGTATACACTTTGGGTAGTGGCTTAGTCCCTGGAAGCTCTGGTTGGTTGGCATTGTTGTTCATATGGGGTCTCGAGTCCCTTCAAGTTCTTCCAGTCCTTTCTCTGATTCCTTCAACGGGGGTCCCATTCTCAGTTCAGTGGATTAATGATGGCATTTGCCTATGTATTTGCCGTATTCTGGGTGTGTCTCTCAGGAGAGATCTACATCCAGTTCCTATTGGCCTGCACTTCTTTGCTTCATCCATCTTATCTGGTTTTGTGGCTGTATATGTATGGGCCACATGTGGGGCAGGCTCTGAATGGGTGTTCCTTCTGCCTCTGTTCTCAACTTTGCCTCCCTATTCCCTCCGAAGGATATTCTTGTTCCCCTTTTAAAGAAGGAGTGAAGTATTCGCATTTTGGTCATCTTTCTTGAGTTTTATATGTTCTGTGCATCTAGGGTAACTCAAGCATTTGGGCTAATAGCCACTTATCAATGAGTGCATACCATGTGTGTTTTTCTGTGATTGGGTTACCTCACTCAGGATGATATTTTCCAGTTCCAACCATTTGCCTATGAATTTCATAAAGGCATTGTTTTTGATAGCTGAGTAATATTCCATTGTGTAGATGTACCACATTTTCTGTATCCATTTCACTGTTGAAGGGCATCTGGGTTCTTTCCAGCTTCTGGCTATTATAAATAAGGTTTCTATGAACATAGTGGAGCATGTGTCTTCTTTATATGTTGGGGCATCTTTTGGGTATATGCCCAAGAGAGGTATAGGTGGGTCCTCGGGTAGCTCAATGTCCAATTTTCCTCCAGACTGATTTCCAGAATGGTTGTACCAGTCTACAATCCCACCAACAATGGAGGAATGATCCTCTTTCTCCACATCCTCGCCAGCATTTGCTGTCACCTGAGTTTTTTTTTTTTGGTCACCTGAGTTTTTGATCGTAGCCATTCTCACTGGTGTGAGGTCAAATCTCAGGGTTGTTTTGATTTGCATTTCCCTTATGACTAAAGATGTTGAACATTTCTTTAGGTGTTTCTCAGCCATTCGGCATTCCTCAGCTGTGAATTCTTTGTTTAGCTCTGAACCCCATTTTTTAATAGGGTTATTTGTCTCCCTGCGGTCTACTTTCTTGAGTTCTTTGTATATTTTGGATATAAGGCCTCTATCTGTTGTAGGATTGGTAAAGATCTTTTCCCAATCTGTTGGTTGCCGTTTTGTCCTAACCACAGTGTCCTTTGCCTTACATAAGCTTTGCAGTTTTATGAGATCCCATTTGTCGATTCTTGATCTTAGAGCATAAGCCATAGGTGTTTTGTTCAGGAAATTTTTTCCAGTGCCCATGTGTTCCAGATGCTGCCCCAGTTTTTCTTCTCTTAGTTTGAGTGTATCTGGTTTGAAGTGGAGGTCCTTGATCCACTTGGACTTAAGCTTTGTACAGGGTGATAAGCATGGATCAATCTGCATTCTTCTACATGTTGACCTCCAGTTGAACCAGCACCATTTGCTGAAAATGCTCTTTTTTTTCCCATTGGATGGTTTTGGCTCCTTTGTCAAAAATCAAGTGCCCATAGGTGTGTGGGTTCATTTCTGGGTCTTCAATTCTATTCCATTGGTCTGTCTGTCTCTGTACCAATACCATGCAGTTTTTATCACTATTGCTCTGTAATACTGCTTGAGTTCAGGGATAATGATTCCCGCTGAAGTACTTTTATTGTTGAGGATAGTTTTAGCTATCCTGGGTTTTTTGTTATTCCAGATGAATTTGCAAATTGTTCTGTCTAACTCTTTGAGAATTGGATTGGTATTTTGGTGGGGATTGCATTGAATCTGTAGATCGCTTTTGGTAAAATGGCCATTTTTACTATATTAATCCTGCTGATCCCAGAGCATGGGTGATCTTTCCATCTTCTGAGGTCTTCTTCAATTTCTTTCTTCAGAGGCTTGAAGTTCTTATTGTACAGATCTTTTACTTGCTTGGTTAAAGTCACACCAAGGTACTTTAAACTATTTGGGACTATTATTAAGGGTGTCATTTCCCTAATTTCTTTCTCGGCTTGTTTCTCTTTTGTGTAGAGGAAGGCTACTGATTTATTTGAGTTAATTATATACCCAGCCACTTTGCTGAAGGTGTTTATCAGCTTTAGTAGTTCTCTGGTGGAACTTTTGGCATCACTTAAATATACTATCATATCATCTGCAAATAGTGATATTTTGACTTCTTCTTTTCCAATCTGTATCCCTTTGATCTCCCTTTGTTGTCTGATTGCTCTTGCTAGGACTTCAAGAACTATTTTGAATAAGTAGGGAGAGAGTGGGCAGCCTTGTCTAGTCCCTGATTTTAGTGGGATTGCTTCAAGTTTCTCTCCATTTAGTTTAATGTTAGCGACTGCTTTACTGTATATGGCTTTTATTATGTTTAGGTATGGGCCTTGAATTCCTATTCTTTCCCGGACTTTTATCATGAAGGGGTGTTGAATTTTGTCAAATGCTTTCTCAGTATCTAAGGAAATGATCATGCGTTTTCGTTTTTTCAGTTTGTTTATATAATGGATCACGTTGATGGTTTTCCCTATATTAAACCATACCTGCATGCCTGGGATGAAGCCTACTTGATCATCGTGGATGATTGTTTTGATGTGTTCTTGGATTTGGTTTGCTAGAATTTTATTGAGTATTTTTGCGTCTATATTCATAAGGGGAATTGGTCTGAAGTTCTCTTTCTTTGTTGGGTCTTTGTTTGGTTTAGGTATAAGAGTAATTGTGGCTTCATAGAAGGAATTCCGTTGTGCTCCATCTGTTTCAATTTTGTGGAATAGTTTGGATAATATTGGTATGTGGTCTTCTATGAAGGTCTGATAGAATTCTGCAGTAAACCCATCTGGACCTGGAATCTTTTTGGTTGGGAGACTGTTAATGACTGCTTCTATTTCGTTAGGAGTTATGTGGTTGTTTAAATGGTTTATCTGTTCCTGATTTAACTTTGGTACCTGGTATCTGTCTAGGAAATTGTCCATCTCCTGCAGATTTTCAAGTTTTGTTGAATATAGGCTTTTGAAGTAAGATCTGATGGTTTTTTGTTTAATTTCTGTTTCCATGATCTGCTTGGAAAGTTGTTTTCCAGCCTTTCACTCTGAGGTAGTGTCTGTCTTTGTCTCTGAGGTGTGTTTCCTGTAAGCAGCAGAATGCAGGGTCCTCATTGTGTATCCAGTTTGTTAATCTATGTCTTTTTATTGGGGAGTGGAGCCCATTGATGTTGAGAGATATTAAGGAATAGTGATTGTTGCTTCACTTCATGTTATATTCATGTTTGGATGTGAGATTATGTTTGTGTGCTTTTCTTCTCTTTGCTTTGTTGCCAAGACGACTAGTTTCTTGCTTTCTCTAGGGTGTAGCTTGCCTCCTTTTGTTGGGCTTTACCTCTTATTATCCTTTGTAGGGCTGGATTTGTAGTAAGATGCTGTGTAAATTTGGTTTTGTCATGGAATATCTTGGTTTCTCCATCTATGTTAATTGAGAGTTTTGCAGGATACAGTAACCTGGGCTGGCATTTGTGTTCTCTTAGGGTCTGTATGACATCTGTCCAGGATCTTCTGGCTTTCATAGTCTCTGGCGAGAAGTCTGGTGTTATTCTGATAGGTCTGCCTTTATATGTTACTTGACGTTTTTCCCTTACTGCTTTTAATTTTCTTTCTTTATTTTGTCCATTTGGTGTTTTGACTATTATGTGACAGGAGGAGTTCCTTTTCTGCTCCAATCTATTTGGAGTTCTGTAGGCTTCTTGTATGCTTATGGTCATCTCTTTCTTAGGTTAGGGAAGTTTTCTTCTATGATTTTGTTGAAGATATTTACTGGTCCTTTGAGCTGGGAGTCTTCACTCTCTTCTATACCTATTATCCTTAGGTTTGATCTTCTCATTGTGTCCTGGATTTTCTGTACGTTTTAGACCAGTAGCTTTTTACATTTTACATTATCTTGACCGTTGTGTTGATGATTTCTACAGAGTCTTCTGCTACTGAGTTTCTGTCTTCTATCTCTTGTAGTCTATTAGTGATGCTTGTATCTAAGCCTCCTTGTCACTTCCTTTGATTTTCTATATCCAGGTTTGGCTCTCTTTGTGCTTTCTTGATTGCTTCTATTTCCATTTTTAATTCCTTCACCTGTTTGATTGTGTTTTCCTGGAATTCTTTCAGGGATTTTTGTGATTCCTCTCCATAGGCTTCTACTTGTTTATTTATGTTTTCCTGTGTTTCTCTAAGGGGGTTCTTTATGTCTTTCTTGAAGTCCTCCAGCATCATGATCAAAGGTGATTTTAAATCTAGGTCTTGCTTTTCTGGTGTGTTTAGATATTCAGTGTGTGCTTTGGTGGGAGAATTGGGCTCCAATGATGCCATGTAGTCTTGGTTTCTGTTGCTTGGGTTCCTATGCTTGCCTCTTGCCATCAGGTTGTCTCTGGTGTTATCTTGTTCTGCTATTTCTGACAGTGGTTAGATTGTCCTATAGACCTATGTGTCAGGAGTGCTGTAGACATGTTTTCCTGGTTTCTTTCAGTCAGTTACGGGAACAGAGTGTTCTGCCTTTGGGCGTGTAGTCTTTCCTGTCTACTGGTCTTCAGCTGTTTCTGTGGGCCTGTGTCCTGAGTCCACCAGGCAGGTCGCTTGGAGCAGAAAAGTTTGTCTTACTTGTGGTCCTGTGGCTCAAATTGCTTATGGGGGGCTGCTTTTGAGCTCTCATTGAGGGTGGGAACCAGGAAGGTCTGTGCTGCCTTTTCCTGGAGCTCTGGTGCACCAGGGTCCCAGATGGCATTAGATGTTTTCCTCTGGAGTCAGAAATGTGGGCAGTGTAGTCTCTTCTGGCTTCCCAGGTGTGTCTGCCCCTCTGAAGGTTTAGCTCTCCCTCCCACGGGATTTGGGTGCAGAAAACTGTTCACTGATTCCCTTCAGGTCCGGGCGGTATATTATAGCCAAATATTAGACTGAGGTCAGAGACCCTTATAGAGGAGTTAGTGGTAGGATTGAAAGAACTGATGGGGATGGTAAAAACACAGGAAAACTAAAAAATTTAAATACCCTGATTCCTGGGAGCTCACAGAGACTAAGCCACCAGCCAATATCTATCATCTCTATCTCTATCTCTATCTCTGTCTCATTTCTATCTTATCTATATCTATAGATAGATAGATAGATAGATAGATAGATAGATAGATAGATAGATATCAGAGGGCTGAATACCTTGTCTCGACCCAGAGATAGATGATGCACAGAATTCTGTACAGACTTGATAACTCAGAAAAAGAAACATTCCCTTCCTCCCCCTAAGGAGGCAGCCCTCTTTCACAGATGAAGAGGAGGGGAGTTGGGTGAAGAAACCTGGGAGGGGGAAACTGGGAGGGGGAAACTGGGAGGGGGAGCCATACATGAAATGTAAATAAATGAGATAATTAATTTTTTAAAGTAAAACATGGAAGAAAAGGATTTGAAAATGTGAAATGTATCACATGATGTCAGAAAGCATAATGTTGCAACCACACCATGTACAATACATCATATCTGAAAAGATAACAAATTAACACCATCAGAAAACAGTTCATGGTCAGCACTGGAAGAATTACAGCTGTTTTCTAAGTAAAAACTTGAATGGCCAAACTTATGGGTGTGATTCAGGAAAAAAAATTAGAGGAAAAGCCTTAGAATAATCATGTAGTTTAGTGCATAGAGAATCATGATTCCAAAATGCAACAGATTACAGCATGAAAAAATAATTTATTAAGTTAGTAAAAATAATGAAAGTTCATGCAATCATATCTAGAAATAAAATACTTTCAAAAGATTTATTACATATGTTTATTTGTTTTGGACCCTAGACAAATACTAGTTCAACCACAGAAAGTTGTTTCCTGCTTTACCATGTACTTCCAGAGAATCAAGCTCAGAATATAAGATTTAGTAAGAAGAACCTATACCTACAAAGACATTTTTGGGACAATGTATTAAAACTTTATATATAATAATTAGAGTGGTAGACAACTAGTAATATTCAGTTTATTTGAAGAATCATGTGAATTATGTATTAAGTAAATTTTTGCTCCTATGATGCTGTTTAATCCTGATTGGATGGAGAGTGTTTTCCTCTGATCTGAACAAAATTACATAGCATTTAGGAGCAAAGATTAGGATTAGAATGCTTGCACTGGAAGCTAAGATAGAAGAAATTTCCATAACCAGCATGGCCTTCCCTGTGGTGCTATGGTAGACAGGGAGGAAGGTGACCCAGACACTGCAGAACACCAGCATGCTGAAAGCCAGGAACTTGGCTTCATTAAATATGTCAGGCAGATTTCTGGATAAAAAAGCCACGAAGTAGCTACTAAAGGCCAAGACACACAAGAAGGCCAGAGTGCCATGGAAGGCAAGAGTTGAACCCTTATTGCATAGAATGATGATGCAACCATGTTCAGAGTGTATATCCATGTCAACAAATGGAGGAGATATACACAACCATATACCAGAAAAAAGTACTTGTATCAGAGTGCAAATTGGAATGATGAAATTTGGGGCCCTTGATACCAGCAAACATCTTGTCTTTCTTCCTGGATCAGTAATCTCAAAGGCCATAACAACAGTGATGGTTTTAGCCAACACACTGGATAGAACCACTGTGAACAGAAGTCTAAATAAGTTCTGCTGTAGGATACATGTGGCTGTGTTAGGCAGGCCGATGAAGAGCAAAGGACAGAGGAAACAGAGAGTAAGAGTGATGAGCAGGATGTAACTGAGAGATCTATTATTGGCTTTCACAATGGGAGTGTTTCTGTGCTTTACAAAGACTACAATAACAACAACTGTGAGAGCAGTGAATACCAGAGACATGATTGTGAGTACCATCCCCAAAGGATCATTATAGGACAGAAAAGTCACTGTTTTCTTGAGGCACTGTCTCTTTCCTGCATTTGCATAATGAGTTTCTGGACACTTCACACACTGGTCCATATCTGTTGAAAATACACATGGTTTATAAATTCATGCTCAAGTTTTCTTTTTACCCTAACACATTTTACAGTTCTAACTCATTGGATTGTTATTACAACCATGTTCATTTTTTATTTTAGGTATAAATAAATATTCTAATGTGAATAATTCCACAGGATAAGGTGGATACTTCTTTTGCAAAACTCCATGAACAAAAGCAAATTAGGGGGGAGGGCTATTAGTCACAGTACCCATATAAACATATCACTGAGGAAACAAGGTAAGAACTCAAGTTAGGATATGAAGGCAAGAGCTGAAGCTGCCTTGTATGGTGAGGTTTTGTATGGCCTTCCTGTACTGCCTTGCTCAACATGCTTTGTTCCATAGCTCAAGATCATGTTCTCAAACATTGCATTAAAACCAGGAATCACTAATCACAAATATGACCAAGAGAATTGACAACAGGCCAGTTCTTAAAGGCATTTTTTTAAACTGTGTTTTCTTTTTGCCACATAAATCTAGATTGTGTCAAATTGACAAATAAGACATCCAGGACACCATATTCCAAGAGCCAATTCATTTAGTTGAATTCAAGTATTCTCATGATTTTCTAGGTTTTTACCAAAGTGTTTTGTTTATATTTTTATAGTATAGTTGACACATATATTTCAGTCATAAGAATACAAAATTACACAGCAAAAACTTATTCAGTTCTTACACTGGATTCCATGAAATGTTTCATAATTTCAAAATGGTTGTGTAAATTAAACTTTAAGGAATAAATAGCTTATTGATTTGCTATGTAAAATGATGGTGGTTTCAGATGTATGACACAAATTTATTTTTGTTTATGAATTTTGTTTTGAAAATTTCTTATTCTCATATTGATCTTGTTTAGATACTACTAAATACTTTTTCTTTGTTCTTATATCTTCTCCCATTCCTTTCATTGTTTTGGCAGGAAAATATCACATATGTTAAAGAAATTATGTGAACATGTGGTTGTCTGAGTAAATGTAGCAGACCTTAATTTTCTCATCTACTTCAGTGTTCAGTGATCAAATTTACATTAATGTTCTGGGATGTAATTGCCTTTACATATTAAGTCAACTTCATGGCTATTAAATTACTTAAGTTTTGGAAAACTTCAAATTTAAAAGATTTTTCAGGCATGTGATTTCTACCTGTACCCAGAGATGAACCCATGCCACAGTTTTCTATACCCAGATCCATTGGGGCAAGTGCCACAGCACTCTATACCTAGATCTCATGAGGAAAGAGCAGGAGTCTCAGAAATGCAGACTAGTCTGAGAGCAGAGGGGAGACCACCACTTCTGTTCACATTCCTGGCCCAAGAGAAACCCACCTGAAGCCCTCTGGACATAGAGAACTAGGAGCAGTCTGCAACAGAATACTTCTGGTTTCCACCTGCACCGAAAGCTGAAAGCCAGTCTCCAGGAGTGCTACAACACCTGAGAGCAGAGGTAGACCACCACTTCTGCTCCAAGGGACCCGCTTGG
Source organism: Rattus rattus (assembly GCF_011064425.1). NCBI lineage: Eukaryota > Metazoa > Chordata > Mammalia > Rodentia > Muridae > Rattus > Rattus rattus. The sequence goes on from NC_046159.1 coordinate 77,212,013, forward strand.
AGCCCTCAGAACACAGGAATCAAGGAATAGTCTGGGACAGGATCCTTCTTGTTTCCACCTGGGCACATAGCAGACCCTGTGATACAGCTCTCTGTACATACACACCACTGAGAGAAAGCCAGTCTCCAGAAATTCTGACACACAAACTTACAGGAGGGTCAAGCAACTGTCAGAGAGACAGCAAGACCAGCTAACACTAGAGAAAAGCAGATGGCAAAAGGCAAGGAAATACAGGAGAACACAGGTAAATAGGTAAAAGTCCTTAAAGAGGAAACAGAAAAATCAATTAAAGAATTACAGGACAAGACAACCAAACAGGTGAAGGAATTGAACAAAACCATCCAGGATCTAAAAAAAGGAACCAGAAACAATAAAGAAGTCACAAAGGGAGAAGCACCTGGAGATAGAAAACCTAGAAAAGAGATCAGGAGTCATAGACAGAAGCATTACAAACAGAAGACAAAAGATAAAAGAGAGAATCTCAGGGGCAACAGATATCATAGAAAACATCAGCACCATTGACAAAGAAAATGTCCACACTTAAACACAGTAAAAGCAATATACAGCAAAACAATAGGTGACATAAAGTAAATGGAGAGAAAGTTGAAGCAATCCCACTAAAATCAGGGACTACACAAGACTGCCAACTCTCTCCTTACAAAGTTTAAGTCCAAGAGGATAAAGAACCTCCACATCAAACCAGATACACTCAAACTAATAAAAAAAGTGGGGAAGAGTCTCAGACACATGGGCACTGGGGAAAATTTCCTGAACAAAACACCAATGGCTTATTCTCTAAGATCAAGAATCAACAAATAGGACCTCATAAAACTGCAAAGCTTCTGTAAGGCAATATAGTACTTGAAGTCCAAGGTAGAGCAATCAGACAATGAAAGGAGGTCAAATGGATAAAAATTGGAAGGGAAGAAGTCAAAATATCACTATTTGCAGATGGTATGATAGTATACTTAAGTGACCCCAAAAGTTCCACCAGAGACATACTTAACCTGATAAACAGCTTCAGCAAAGTGTCCAGGTATAAAGTTAACTCAAAAAAATCAGTAGCCTTCCTCTACTCAAAGGATAAACAGGCTGAAAATAATTTAGGGAAATGACACCATTCACAATATTTCCAAATAATGTAAAATATATTGGTGTGACTTTAACCAAGCAAGTGAAAGATCTGTATGACAAGAATTTCAAGTCTCTGTAGGAAGAAATTGAAGAAGATCTCAGAAGATGGAAAGATCTCTGATGCCCATGGATTGGCAGAATTGCTATTCTAAAATGGCCATTTTTTCTAAAAGAAATCTACAACTTCAATGCAATCCCCATCAAAATTCCTCTTCAATTCTTTATAGAGATAGAAAGAGAAATTTGTAAATTCATTTGGAATAACAAAAAACTCTGAATAGTGAAAACTATACTCAACAATAAAAGAACATCTGTGGGAATCACCATCCCTGACCTCAAGCAGTATTACAGAGCAATAGTGATAAAAGCTGTATGGTATTGGTACATAGACAGGCAGACAGACCAGTGGAATATAATTGAAGACAGAAATGAACCCACACACCTATGGTCACTTGATCTTTCACAATGAAGCTAAAACCATCCTAATGGAAGAAAGATAGCATTGTCAACAAATGGTGTTGGTTCAACTGGAGGTCAACATGTAGAGGAATGCAAATCGATCCATTCCTGTTACCCTGTTCTAAGCTTAAGTCCAAGTGGATCAAGGACATCTGCATCAAACCAGATACACTCAAACTAATAGAAGAAGAAGTGGGGAAGCATCTCGAACACATGGGCACTGGAGAAAATTTCCTAAACAAAACACCAATGGTTTATGCTCTAAGGTCAAGAATTGACAAATGGGACCTCATAAAACTGCAAAGCTTCTATAAGGCAAAAGACACTGTCATTAGGAGAAAATGTCAATCAACAGATTGGGAAAAGGTCTTTACCAATCCTAAATCTGATAGAGGGCTAATGTCCAAAATATCCATAGAACTCACAAAGCTAGACTCCAGAGAGCCAAATAACCCTACTAAAAATGGGGTACAGAGCTAAAGAAAACATTCTCAGCTGAGGAATATCGAATGGCTGAGAAGAACCTTAAGAAATGTTCAATGTTCTTAGTTATCAGGGAAATGCAAATCAAAACAACCCTGAGATTCCACCTCACACCAGTCAGAATGGATAAGATCAAAAACTCAGGTGACAGCAGATGCTGGCAAGGATGTGGAGAAAGAGGAACAATCCCCCATTGTTGGTGGGACTGAAAACTGGCACAACCACTCTGGAAATCAGTTTGGACTTTCCTCAGAAAATTAAACATTCCACTACCTGAGGACCCACCAATAGCTCTCCTGGGCATATACCCAAAAGATGCTCCAACATACAACAAAGACACATGCTCTACTATGTTCATAGCAGCCTTATTTATAATAGCCAGAAGTTGGAAAGAACCCAGATGCCCTTCAACAGAGGAATGGATTCAGAAAATGTGGTACATCTACACAATGGAGTACTATCCTGGTATCAAAAACAATGACTTCATGAACTTCATAGGCAAATGGAATGAACTAGAACATATCATCCTGAGTGAGGTAACTCAATCACAGAAAAACACAGTTGGTATGCACTCATTGATAAGTGGATATTAGCCCAAAAACTCAAATTTCCCAAGATGCAATACACAGACCACAGGAAGCTCAAGCAGAAGAATGACCAAAATATGGATGCTCCCACTCCTTCTTTAAAGGGGGAACAAAAATATTTAGAGTAGGTGATATGGAGGCAAAATTTAGAGCAGAGACTGAAGGAACAGCCATTCAGAGCCTGACTCACATGTGACCCATATACATGCAGCCACCAAAACTAGATAAGATGGATGAAGCTAAAAAGTGCATGCTGAAAGGGACTTGTTATAGATCTCTCCTGAGAGACACATCCAGAGCATGTCATATACAGAGGTGAATGCTAGCAGCAAACCACTTAACTGAAAAAAGGACCTCCCTTTGGGGGAATTAGAGGAAGGATTGAAAGAGGTGAAGGAGCTTGCAACCCCATAAGAACATCAATGTCAACCAACCAGAGCTTCCAGGGACTAAACTACTACCCAAAGACTGTACACGCACTGACCCAGGGCTCCAAATGCATATGTAGCAAACAATAGCCTTGTTGGGACACCAGTGGAAGGTAAAGCCCTTGGTCCTGCTTCGTTTGGACCCCCAGTACAGGGAAATGTCGGGGGAGGGCAGTAAGTGGGGTGGATTAGGGGAACACCCATATGGGGGAGAGGAAGAGGATGAGGCCCATGGACAGGAAACCGGGAAGGGAATAACATTTGAAATGTAAATAAAGAAATATACCTAATAAAAATATAAAATTTCAAAACAAACAAACAAACAAACAAAACAAAAAAGAAAGAAAAACAAAAAAGAAAATGTAAAATGCAAAGAACTTCTAACCTAAAACATTCAGGAAATCCAGGACACAATGAGAAGATCAAACCTAAAGATAATAGGTATAGAAGAAAGTGAAGATTCTCACTATAAAAGGCCAGTAAATATGTTCAAAATAATTAAGAAAACTTCCCTATCCTAAAGAAAGAGATGACCCTAAACATACAAGAAACCTACAGAACTCCACATAGATTGGACTAGAAAAGAAATTCCTCCTGTCACATAATAGTCAAAACACCAAACACATAGAACAAAGAAATAATATTAAAATAGACAAGGGAAAAATTCAAGTAACATATAAAGAGAGACCTACCAGAATTACATGAGACTATTGAACAGAGACTCTAAAAGCCATAATCTCTAGGGCAGATGTCCTGCAGACTGTAAGAGAACAAAATGCTAGCCCAGAATACTATACCCAGCAAAATTTTCAATTACCATAGAAGGAGAAACCAAGATATTCCATGACAAAAAAATTTAAAAAATACCTTTCAACAAATCAAATACAAGAAATGATAATAGATGAAAAAGTCGAACACAAGGAGGGAAAATACACCCAAGAAAAAAAAAGAAAGTAATCTTCTTGCTACAAAACCAAAAGAAGAGAGCAACACAAACATAATTCCACCTCTACCAAAAAGTAACAGGAAGTAACAATCACTATTCCTTAATATCTCTTAACATCAATGGACTCAATTCCCCAATAAAAAGACATAGACTAATGCTCTGGACACATAAAGAGGACCCAGGATTTGGCTGTACATAGGAAACACACATCAGTGACAAAGACAGAGAATACCTTAGAGTAAAAGGCTAGAAACAATTTTCCAAGCAAATGGTTCCAAGAAACTTGAGTAGCAATTCTAATATCAAATAAAGTTGACATTCAACCAAAAGTTATCAAAAAAGGTAAATAAGAACACTTCATGTTCATCAAAGAAAAAATTCACCAAAGTGAGCTCTCAATTCTGAATATCTATGCTCCAAATGCAAGAGTACCTAAATTCACAAAAGAAGCCCTACTAAAGCACAAACTGCACCTCACACAATAATAGTGGGAGATGTCAACCCCCCACACACAATCAACAGACACATCATGGAAACAGAAACTAAACAGAGACACACAGAAACTAAAAGAAGGTATGAACAAAATGGATTTAACATGTATCTATAGAACATTTCATTCTAACAAAAAAGAATATACCTTCTTCTTAGCACATCATGGTACCTTCTCCAATGTTGGCCATATTGGTCACAAAACAGGCCTCAACAAATAAAAGATTGAAATAATCCCATGCATCCTATCAGATCACCACAGACTAAGGCTAGTTTTCAATAACAACAATGACAGAAAGCCCACATAAACATGGAAGCTGAAAAATGCACAATCATAACTTGGTCAAAGAAGAAATAAAGAATGAAATTAAAGACTTTTTAAAATGTAATGAAAATGAATGCACAGCATACCAAAACGCATGGAACAAAATGAAAGCAGTGCTATGAGGGAAACTCATAGATCTGAGTGCCTCCAAAAAGAAAGTGGAGAGATTATACACTAATATCTTGACACACACCTAAAATCTCTTGAACAAAAAGAAGAAAATACACCTAAGTGGAATAGATGACAGATAATAATCAAATTTAGGGCTTAAGTCAAACAAGTAGAAACAAAAAGAACTATACAAAGAACCAACAAAACCAGGAGCTGGTTTTATAAGAATAACAAAGAGGTAGATAAACACTTAGCTGGACTACCCAGAGGGCAAAGAGACAGTATTCAAATTAACAAAATCAGTAATGCAAAAGGAGACATAACAAAAAAACTGAGGAAATTCAAGTAATTCTCTTATCTTATTACAAAAACCTATAATAAACAAAATTGGAAAATCTGGACAATTTTGTAGACAGATACCAGGTAAGAATTTAAATCAGGATCAGATAAACTATCTAAATGGTCCCATAACTTATAAATCAATTGAAGCAGTTATTAAAAATTTCCCAACCAAATATAGCCCAGGACCAGATGTGTTTAGTGCAGAATTCTATCAGATCTACAAAGAAGACTTAATACCAATTCTCTCCAAACTATTCCACAAAATAGAAACATAGGGATCACTACACAATTCCTTCTAGGAAGCCATTATTTCATTTGCATAACTACATAAACACTCAACAAAGGAGGAGAACTTTAGACCAAATTCCCTTATGAACATCAACACAAAATGCTCAATACTGAATCCAAAAACACATCAAAACGATCATCCATCATGAACAAATAGACTTCATCCCAGGGATGCAGGGATTTTCCAATATATGGAAATCTATCAACATAATCCACTATAAAAAAGTTAAAGAAAAAATGACATGTTCATCTCATTAGATGCTGACAAAGCAGCTGACAACATTCAACATCCTTTCATGTTAAGTCTTGAAAGAACATGAATTCAAGTTCCATACCTAAACAGAGTAAAGCAATATACAGCAAACCAATAGCTGACATCACTCTAAGTGGAGAGAAACTTGAAGCAATTCCACTAAAATCAGGGACTAGACAAGGCTGGCCATTCTCTCCCTACTTATTTAATATAGTGCTTGAAGTTTTAGCCAGAGCAATCAGACAACAAAAGGAAGTCAAAGGGATACAAATTGGAAAGGAAGAAGGCAAAATATCACTATTTGCAGATGATATGATAGTATATTTAAGTGATCCTAAAAGTTCCACCAGACAACTAAACCTGATAAACAACTTCAGTAAAGTGGCTGGGTATAAAATTAACTCAAACAAATCAGGAGCCTTTCTCTACTCAAAAGAGAAACAAGCCGAGAAAGAAATTAGGGAAACGACACCCTTCATAATAGTCCCAAATAATATAAAGTGACTTTAACCAAGCAAGTAAAAGATCTCTACAATAAGAACTTCAAGCCTCTGAAGAAAGAAATTGAAGAAGACCTCAGAAGATGGAAAGATCACCCATGCTCATGGATTGACAGGATTAATATAGTAAAAATGGCCATTTTACCAAAAGCGATCTACAGATTCCATGCAATCCCCATCAAAGTACCAATCCAATTCTTCAGAGAGTTAGACAGAACAATTTACAAATTCATCTGGAATAACAAAAAACCCAGGATAGCTAAAACTATCCTCAACAATAAAAGGATTTCTGGGGGAATCACCATCCCCTGAACTCAAGCAGCATTACAGAGCAATAGTGATGAAAACTGCATGGTATTGGTACAGAGACAGACAGACAGACCAATGGAATAGAATTGAAGACCCAGAAATGAACCCACACACTTATAGTCACTTGATTTTTGACAAAGGAGCCAAAACCATCCAGTGGAAAAAAAAAAAAAAGAGCATTTTTCAGCAAATGGTGCTGGTTCAACTGGAGGTCAACATGTAGAAGAATGCAGATCGATCCATGCTTATCACCCTGTACAAAAAGCTTAAGTCCAAGTGGATCAAGGACCTCCACATCAAACCAGACACACTCAAACTAATAGAAGAAAAACTAGGGAAGCATCTGGAACACATGGGCACTGGAAAAATTTCCTGAACAAAACACCAATGGCTTATGCTCTAAGATCAAGAATCGACAAATGGGATCTCATAAAACTACAAAGCTTCTGTAAGGGCAAAGGACACTGTGGTTAGGACAAAATTGCGGCAACCAACAGATTGGGAAAAGATCTTTACCAATCCTACAACAGATAGAGGCCTTATATCCAAAATATACAAAGAACTCAAAAAGTTAGACCAAGGGGATACAAATAACCCTATTAAAAAATGGGGTTCAGAGCTAAACAAAGAATTCACAGCTGAGGAATGCCGAATGGCTGAGAAACACCTAAAGAAATGTTCAACATCTTTTAGTCATCAGGGAAATGCAAATCAAAACAACCCTGAGATTTCACCTCACACCAGTGAGAATGGCTAAGATCAAAAACTCTGGGGACAGCCGATGCTGTTGAGGATGTGGAGAAAGAGGAACACTCCTCCATTGTTGGTGGGATTGCAGACTGGTGCAACCATTCTGGAAATTAGTCTGGAGGTTCCTCAGGAAATTTGACATTGCCCTGCCTGAGGACCCAGCTATACTTCTCTTGGGCATATGTCCAAATGATCCTCCAACATACAACAAAGACACTTCCTCTACTATGTTCATAGTAGCCTTATTTATAATAGCCTGAAGTTGGAAAGATCCCAGATGCCCTTCAACAGAAGAATGGATACACAAAATGTGATACATTTATAGAATGGAATACTACTCAGCTATCAAAAACAATGACTTTATCAAATTCATAGGCAAATGGATATTATTCCTCTATCAGATGAAGGATTGGTAAAGATCTTTTCCCAATCTGTTGGTTGCCATTTTGTCCTAATGGCAGTGTCTTTTGCCTTACAGAAGCTTTGCAATTTCATGAGGTTCCATTTGTTGATTCTTGAACTTAAAGCATAAGTCATTGATATTTTGTTCAGGAAATTTTCGCCAGTGCTCATGTGTTCAAGGATCTTCCCCACTTTCTCTTCTATTAGTGTATCTTGTTTTATGTGGAGGTCCTAGATCACTTGAACTTGATATTTCTACATGGTGATAAGAATGGGTCAATTTCCATTGTTCTACATGCTGACCTCCAGTTGAATGAGCACCACTTGTTGAAAATGCTGTCTTTTTTTCCACCAGATGGTTTTAGCTCTTTTGGCAAAGGTCAAGTGTCCATAGGTTTGTAGGTTTATTTCTGCATTCTCAATTCTATTCCCCTGATCTACCTGCCTTTCTCTGTACCAAAACCTTACAGTTTTATCACTATTGCTCTGTAATACTGCTTGAGGTCTGGGATGGTGATTCTCCCAGAAGTTCATTTATTGTTGAGGATAGCTTTTGCTATTCTTTTTTTTTGTTGTTATTTCAAATGAATTTTCCTTTTTTTTTTATTAACTTGAGTATTTCTTATATACATTTCGAAAGTTATTCCCTTCCGGTTTCCAGGCAAACATCCCTTCCCTCCCCCCTTCCTTATGGGTGTTCCCCCCCACCCTCCCCCATTGCCTCCCTCCCCCCCGGGGACAGTCTAGTTCACTGGGGGTTCAGTCTTAGCAGGACCCAGGGCTTCCCCTTCCACTGGTGCTCTTACTAGGATATTCATTGCTACCTATGAGGTCAGAGTCCAGGGTCAGTCCATGTATAGTCTTTAGGTAGTGGCTTAGTCCCTGGAAGCTCTGGTTGCTTGGCATTGTTGTACATATGGGGTCTCAAGCCCCTTCAAGCTCTTCCAGTTCTTTCTCTGATTCCTTCAACGGGGGTCCCGTTCTCAGTTCAGTGGTTTGTTGCTGGCATTCGCCTCTGTATTTGCTGTATTCTGGCTGTGTCTCTCAGGATCGATCTACATCCGGCTCCTGTCGGTCTGCACTTCTTTTTGCTTCATCCATCTTGTCTAATTGGGTGGCCACATGTGGGGCAGGCTCTGAATGGGTGTTCCTTCAGTCTCTGTTTTAATCTTTGCCTCTCTCTTCCCTGCCAAGGGTATTCTTGTTCCCCTTTTAAAGAAGGAGTGAAGCATTCACATCAAATGAATTTTCAAATTGCTCTCTCTAACTCCATTAAGAATTGAGTTGGAATTCCGATGGGAATTGTATTGAATCTGTACATTGCTTTTGACTAAATATCTGTCTTTACTATATTAATCCTGACACTCCATGAACACGGGAGGTATTTCCATCTTCTGAGATCTTCTTCAATTTCTTTCTTCAGAAATTTGCAGTTCTTGTCACACAGATCTTTCACTTGCTTGGTTAGATTCACACCAAGGTATTTTATGTTATTTGTGGCTATTGTGAAGGGTGTCATTTCCTTAATGTCTTTCTCAACCTGTTTGTCCTTTGAGTAAAGGAAGGCTATTGATTTGTTTGAGTTAATTTTATATCCAGTCACTTTGCTGAATTTGTTTATCATGCTTAGTAGCTCTCTGGTGGAACTCTTGGAGTCACTTAAATATACTATCATATAATCTGCAAATCATAATATTTTGACTTCTTCTTTTACAATTTCTATCCCTTTGACTGCCCTTTGTTATCTGATAAATCCCTTTTAAAAATACAAGAAGCAAAATACACATGGGAGGAAATATAGGGATAAAAATTGGAGCAGAGGCTGAAGGAAAATCTATCCAGAGACTGCTCACCTGAGGATCCATCCCATATGTAACTACCAAACCCAGTCACTATTGCTGATGCCAAGAAGTGCTTTCTGCTAGGAGCTTGATATAGTTGTCTGCTGAGAGTCTCTGCCAAGGCCTTACTGATACAGAGGAGGATGTTTGTAGCTAACCCTCAGACTGAGCAGAGTAACCCCAGTGGAGGAGTTAAAGGAATTAAGGAGCTGACGGGGTTTACAATGCCATAGGAAGAACAACAATATCAACCAAACAGACACCCCTGAGCCTCCAGGGAAAAAACCACCAACCAAAGAGTACACATGGAGGGACCCATGTCTCTAGACACATATGTAGCAGAAAATGACACTGTCTGGCATCAATTGGAGGAGAAACCCTTGGTCCAGTGAAGGCCCATATCTGAGAGAGGGCTAATACCCAAAATATGTAAAACTCAAGAAGCTAACCATCAAAAACCAACCAACAAACAACCCAATCAAATAATGTAGTGTAGAACTAAACAGAGAATTCATAACAGAGGAATCTCAAATGGCTGAGAAGCACTTAAAGAAATGTTCAAAGTCTATAGTGAACAGAGAAATGCAAATTGAAATGACTCTGAGATTTCACATTACACCAATCAGAATGGCTAAGATCAAAAACTCTGGTGACAGCACATTTGGTAAGGATGTGAAGAAAGAGAGCCACTCTTTAATTGCTGGTGTGATTGCAAACTGGTACAACCACTCTAGAGATTTCCTCAGAAAATAGAAATAGTTCTACTTGAAGACCTGTCCATACCACTCTTGGGCATATACCCAACAGAAGCCTCACCATGCCACAGGGGCATGTGTTTCACTGTGCTCATAGTGGCCTTATTTGTGATATCCAGAAGCTTGAAGCAACCCAGATCTCTGAAAATGTAAGAATGGATACAGAAAATGTGACTCATTTATATAGTGGAATACTACTCAGCAATTAAGAACAAGGACACCATGGGTTTTGCAGGTAAATGGTTGGAACTAGAAAATATCCTGAGTAAAATAACTCAAAACTCCAAAGAACATGCATCATTTGTACTAATAAGTGGATATTAGCCAAAAAAGTACAGAATACACAGAATGCAATCCTTAGAACTCAATAAAGTTAACAAGCCAAAGGACCCAAGTGAGCATGCCTCAATCCCACTTGGGATGGAGAAGAAGCAATCATGGGGGATAGAAGAAAGGAGGAACCTGAGTGGAAAAGGAGACAGGGAGTGGGAAAGGGGAACACGATCAGGTATTCAGAGCCAAGAGGAAATAGGACTGAAGCCCTGACTGCCAGTAGGAAGAATAAAAACAGGCAACTTCAGGAGGTAGGAGTTGGGGCTACCACATAGAATGTATCAGAGACCTGGAAGGTGAGAGACTCTCAGGACACAAAGGGATGGACCTTAAAGAAATGTCCTACAGTTGGGAGAAAGATACTGTAGAGTCTACCTCCAGTAGATAGAAAGGGCATTAAGTGGAGGGATGAGGTTGTCAACCCTCAGTGAAAAACTTTGACCCAGAATTGTTCCTGTCTGAAAAAACTGCAGGGACAAAAATGGAGAAGAGATTGCAGGAGAAAAAGGTGCACTGACATACACAAATTGGTATCCAGCTCAAGGTGAGTCTCCAAGGCCTGACACAATTACTGATGCTATGTTGTGCTTAGAGACAGGACTAGCATGACTGCCCACCAAGAGCACCAACAAGCAGCTGAAAGAGGCAGATGAAGATACGTACATCCAAACAATGGACAGAAGTAGGGAAGTTCTGTGTTTGAATTAGGGAAATGGTGGAAAATGGTGAGGAGGAGGGCAACGCCTTAGGAAGACCAGCAGTCTCAACTTTTCTGGACACTTGAGATCTCTCAGAGACTGAGCCACAAACCACACAACATACTCCCAACTGATATGAGGCCTCATGACACATATAAATAGCAGATGACTGCTTGGTCTGACCCTATGCACTGAACCCTTTAGAGATTTGAGGCCACAGTGAGTGGGAAGGTATAATGGGGTGGTGGTTTAGATTGGGGACATCCTATTGGGGACTGGGAAGAAGGTATGGGATGAGGAATAGTCAGAAGATGGACCAGAGGAAGGATATTGAATGGAATGTAAAAAAAGATAAAAGTAAAAAAGTAAAAATAAAATAAAAACAAAAGATTTTCTAGAAATCAATGAAAATGAAGATACAGCATATCTCTATTTATGAAGAAAAATGCAGTATTAAAAGGAATTTTCATAGCATTGAGTTCCTTCAGAAAGAAATTATAATTATAAATTATTTATGATAATAAAAGCAATTAAAATGTAATCCAGAAATTTCTAGGAAAAAAGATATCAAGCAGACCAAAGTAGAGTAGAAGGCAAGAAATAATAAAAATCATGGCAGAAAACAATTAATTAGCACCATAGAAAACAAAACAAAGAATCAATAAAACAAAGCCCTGGTCTTTGAGAAAATAAACAAGATAAACTTAGCCAAGAGAACCAAGAGTCAGAGTGACAGTATCCAAATAAACAAAACCAGAAATGAAAAGGGAGACATAAAACAATGAAGAAATTCAAAGAATCCATGAAATTGGGAAATGAACAATTTTCTAGACAGAATTTACCATAGCTAAATAAAGATTAGCCCAAATGCTTGAACTACCCTAGATGCCTAGAACAAATGAAACTCAAGACGGATGATCAAAATGTGAATGCTTCACTCCTTCTTTAAAAGGGGAACAAGAATACCCTTGGCAGGGAATAGAGAGGCAAAGATTAAAACAGACACAGAAGGAACACCCATTCAGAGCCTGCCCCACATGTGGCCCATACATATACAGCCACCCAAGTAGACAAGATGGATGAAGCAAAGAAGGGCAGGCTGACAGGAACCGGATGTAGATCGCTCCTGAGAGACACAGCCAGAATACAGCAAATACAGAGGCAAATGCCAGCAGCAAACCACTGAACTGAGAATAGGACCCCCATTGAAGGAATCAGAGAAAGAACTGGAAGAGCTTGAAGGGGCTCAAGACCCCTTATGAACAGCAATGCCAAGCAACCAGAGCTTCCAGGGACTAAGCCACTACCTAAAGACTGTACATGGACTGACCCTGGACTCTGACCCCATAGGTAGCAATGAATATCCTAGTAAGAGCACCAGTGGAAGGGGAAGCCCTGGGTCCTGCTAAGACTGAACCCCCAGTGAACTAGATTGTTAGGGGGAGGGCGGCAATGGGGGGAGGATGGGGAGGGGAACAACCTTAAAGAAGGGGAGGGGGAGGGATTAGGGGGATGTTTGCCCGGAAACCGGGAAAGGGAATAACACTCGAAATGTAAATAAGAAATACTCAAGTTAATAAAAAAAATAAATAAATAAAAAAAGAAAGAAAAGAAAAAAAAGATCAGGTAAATTTTTTAATAGTCCCATAACCCCTAAATAAATAAAAGCAATCATCAAAAATCTCTCAACCTAAAAAGACCCAGGACCATGTGGTTTCAGTGCAGCATTCTAGCAGACATTAAATGATAAATTAATATCAATACCCTTGAAATTTTCATAAAGTATAGACAGAGGGGACACTTTGACATCATATGAAGCCACAGTTACTCTTATATCTCATCCACACAAAGACTCAACAAATAAAAAGAAGTTCAGAGCAATTTCTCTTATAAACATTGATGCAAAAATACTCAATAAAATACTTGTTAGCAGAGTCCAATAACAAGTCAAGAACATCATCCACCATGATCTGGTGAGTGTCATCCCAGGGAAGAAGAGATGGTATAATGTAAGAAAATCTATCAGCTTAATGGGCCATATAAGCTAATTGAGAGAAAAAAATTTACATGTTGATCATATTAGATGTTGAAAAAGTCTTTGACAAATTCCAATATCATTTCTAATTAAACATTCTAGAGAGAACAGAGATACAATGCACATACCTAAACATAAGCAATGCCGTATACAACAAGCCAAAAGCTATCATCAAACTAAATTGAGAGAAACTTAAAACAATTCCACTAAAATTGGGACAGGACAAGGCTGCCCACTCTCTCTCAATCTGTTCAATATAGCACATGATGCTCTAGCAAGAGCATTAAGACAACTAATGGAGTTCAAGGTGATACAAACTGGAAAGCTAAAAGTCAACATATTGCTATTTGCAGAGGATAATCAAGCTCCAAAATTCTATCAGAGAAGTTTGGCAGCTGATAAACATCTTTAGTAAAGTGTCTAGAAACAAAATTAATTCAATGAAATCAGTTGCCCTTCTTTGTACAAATGATAAATGGGCAAAGAAATAGATTGGGTAAAAAATACCCTTTAAAATAGGTGTAAGTAATATAAAACATCTTGTTCTAACTCTAACAAAGCATGTGAAAGATCTACAAGACAAGAACTTCAAGTCCCTGAAGAAGTAATTTGAAAAGTATATCAGAAGATGGAAACATCTCCCATGCTCATGTATATGTAGGATCAACATAGTGGACTCCAGTGAACCAAATAATCCTATTTAAAAATTGGGTACAGAGCTAAACAAAAATTCCCAATGGAAGAATATTGAATGGCTGAGAATCACCTAAATAAATGTTCAATATCCTTAATCATCAGGTAAATGCAAATCAAAACAACCCTGAGATTTTACCACACACCAGTCAGAATGGCAAAGATCAAAAACTCAGGTGACAGCATATGCTGGTGAGGATGTGGTGAAAGAGGAACATTCCTCCATTGTTGGTAGAATTGCAAGCTGGTACAACCAGTCTCACAGTTCCTCAGAAAATTGGACATAGTACATATCTGAGGACCCAGCTCTACCACTCCTGAGTATATACCCAAATGATGCTCCAACATATAACAAGGACACTTGCTCCACTATGTTCATAGCAGCATTATTTATAATAGCCAGAAGCTGGAAAGAACTCAGATGCCTTTCAACAGAGGAATAGATACAGAAAATGTGGTACATTTACACAATGGAAAACTACTCAGCTATTAGAAACAATGACTTCATGAATTTCTTAGGCAAATTAATTTAACTAGAAAATATCATTCTGAGTGAGGTAATCAAATCAGAAAAGAACACACATGGTGTGTACTCTCTGATAAGCAGATATTAGCCCAAAAGCTCATAATACCCATAATACAATCGACAGATCACATGAAGCTCAAGAAAAAGGAAGACCAAAATGTGCATGCCTCGGCCCTTCTTAGAATGAGGAACAAAGTACTCATGGGAGAAAAAAAAGGACAAAAAGTGGAATAAATACTGAAGGAAAGGCCATCCAGAGACTCCCACCTGGAGATCCATTCCTTAGTCCTCTACCAAACATACTCACTATTGCTGATGCCAAGAAATGCTTGCCGACAGCAACCTGATATGGATGACTGCTGAGAGTCTCTGCCATATCCTTACTGATACAGATTAAGATATGTGCAACTAACCCTCTGACTAAGCACAGTGACTCCATTGGAGGAGTTAGAGAAAGGACTGAAGGAGATGAAGGGGTTTTCAATCCTTAGGAAGAACAATAGCAACAAATCAGACACTCCAGAGTTCCCAGGGACTAACCCACCAACCGAAGAGTACACCTGGAGGTACCCATGACTCCAGCTGCATATGTAGAAGAAGATGGCATTGTATGGCATTGGTAGGGGGAGAAGCCCTTGGTCCTCTAAAGGCTCACTTCCACAGGGTAGGGAAATGCCAGGATGTTGAAGTGGGAGTGGGTGCTAGGGAGGGGGAACATCCTCATAGAACCAGGAGGAGGATGCATGGGAGGGGGGGACCTGGAAAAGGGATAACATTTGAAATGTAAATATATAAAATGTCAAATAAAAGAGCTCTTAGACCCTGAAAAATGGGGTACAGAGCTAAACAGAGAATTCTCTATAGAGGAGCACTGAAAGAAATATTCAAAATCCTTAGTCATCAGGGCAACGCAATCAAAACATCTCTGACGTTCCATCTTATTCCCATCAGAATGACTAAGGTCAAACACTCAAGTGGCAGTACATTCTGACTAGGATGTAGGTCAAGGAGAACACGCCTCCATTTCTTGTGGGAAAGGGAACTTCGTACAACCACTTTGGGAATCAGTTTGGAAGTTTCTCGGAAAGCTGACTCAAGACCCAGCTATACTACTTCTGGATACATATCCAAAAGACACTTCAACATTCCATGAAGACATTTAATCACCTATGTTCAGAGCAGTTTTATTCATAATGGGCAGACCTGGAAAAAAATCTAGATATCCTTCAACTACAGAATGGATAAAGAATATGTTGTACATTTATCAAAAACTATTCAGCTATTAAGACCGAAGACATCATAAAATTTTCAGGAAAATGGTTGGACCTTGATAATATCATACTGTGTGAGGTAATCCAGTCCAAAAAGCACATGAATGATATGTACATACGTATAAGAGGTTAGTAGCCATAAAATACAGGATGGCCATGAAACATTCCACACACCCAAATAAACAAAAACAAGAATGAAAAGCATATGTAGGGAAGGAAGTGGGTAGGAGAGGAGCTAAGGAGGTTAATAGGGGCATTCAAGATCATATGTGAAAATGGACAGGACAAATGGCCTGAGTGAAAGAAATCTGTAACTGACAGGAGTAGGTATTTACGGGGAAATCTCAGGATATGAAACCTGGGTTAAGTGTGGATCTCAAGAATCACTATGGCTGGCCTAATTTAGGAATCACAGCACTGAAATTATGAAACATTAAGAAGCCACATCCTGCAGGCAGGTAGAAACCAGTGGAATGTGGATCAATAGGGACAGCAAAACACCCAGAAACCCTTAGACAGAAACTGTGTACTGCCTACAAGAAATGCAGGGATAGCAATAAAAAAGAGACTAAGGGAAAGACCAACCAACAACTGGTCCACCTTGAGACCCATCTCATGGAGAAACACCAACTGAAGACCCTAATAATAATACTCTGTTATGCTTCCAGATAGAGTTCTAAATTGACTGTACTCTGAGAGGCTCCACCTAACAGCTGACTCAGAGAGATGCAGACACTCACAGTGAAACTGGAAGAATAGAAGGAAGGATTATAGGACTATTTGGATAAGAACTCCCTGGGAAGAACAACAGAAAACAACTCAGTTGGACTCTTCTTAGGCTTCTCAGAGACCAGAGACCGAATCACCAAAGAAAAAGCATAAAGGGGGTGGACCTAGCCCTCCCTTCGTATATGTAGCAAATATGCATACTGTCCTACATGTGGGTCCTGAACAACTGGTGTGTGAATTCTCCTAAAAGCTGTTGTGTGACATATGATTTTCCAGTTGTGCTCCATTGTCTGGCCTCACCCAAAATGATGTGTCTAATGTGTCAGCATTGTGTGATATCCAGAGGAATACCACCTGCTTAGAGGAGGAGACAAGGAAGGATTGTGATAGGTGTAGTAAGCAATATGTGAAGTGAATAAATAAAATACAATTAATTAAAATAAATAAATTAAAATTAGTAAAAAATAGTTCCAAGGTTATAAAGACTTCATTCCCAGAATGGTGTCAATTAAATTCTATACTGGAGTGGAATATTCATCTCAGTTGTGAGGAAGTAATTTCTTGAGGCAACAATACCTACTATAGTAAAAAATATAAATTATTCATCTGTATTATTTTAAGAGAAACTACACTGGAACAATTTAGGTTGCTAAAGTGAAGTAAAGGAATGATATATGCATTTCTCTTGCTTAATTTTCTCTTGTAGATTAACTTCCTCAGAACACTAAGGAAAGGGGAGAAAAATCCTCTGAGAGTCTTATCATTCACCTG
This sequence comes from Rattus rattus, assembly GCF_011064425.1. Lineage (NCBI taxonomy): Eukaryota > Metazoa > Chordata > Mammalia > Rodentia > Muridae > Rattus > Rattus rattus. The sequence goes on from NC_046159.1 coordinate 77,229,471, forward strand.
TCTCATTGGAAATCTCATTCTCTTGGCAAGCAATGCAGTTAAAGCAACAGAAAAGCTTTTCCTCCAGGATGGTTTTCCTAAATCCAGGAATGCAGCTCTCACTGCATACAGACTGAGGCACCTGAAAAATATTTTAATATTAGATACAAAATGCTAATATCCTAATAATTGTCCAAATAAAGAATGTTGTACAAAAGATCATTTATTAATTACATTTCGTATTTAAAAATATAGATATTAGCTATGTTACTCCGTGTTTCCATGTAGCATGACATACAAAGTACATTCTTTTTTAAGCTAGGTCCAAAGACTATAACACAATGTAAAATCTGTAAAGTTTTTATAAAGGTTGAACAAAGAAGTGGTAAGTTAGGTGACTGGGAAAATGTCTAAGACAGTATATTTCCAGACCAATCCTTTCACTGAAATTCCCGGCTACACAAATGAGGACATTTATATTCCTTTGTGTCTCTCTGTCAGCATGGTGTGAATTAATGACATCATAAAAACAAATGTTTGGGCAATTCTGAGAAGTGTTTTCTACATTCCCTTAGCTGAGATTGATGGCATTATCAAAATGAATGCTATCATTTTTGGCATATGAGTGAAAATGGAAATGAAGTTTAGTCAGCAGCATCCATTGGTCTCTTATTCCTGATTTATAGTGAAATCTCCCTAATTTCCTAAAATTGGCATTTTTATTATTGTCTGTCACAATGGACTTCATCCTCAAAGTGTGATGTTAAAAACAAAATCCTTTTTGCTTCACATTAATTTTGCTGCCTACATTTTTAAAACAAATGTGTAAGTAAAAAAGAGACCTGCTCTGATTTTGCTGATTTGTTTGTCAAAGGTCTAAGTAAAATAAACTGAAGACAGACATTTATTGTCTAAATCAGATTAATTAGGGTTTCTCTTATGATAACACAACTTGCCATTACCAAAGTGTAAGTAGAAATTCTCATTTCAATTACACTTCTTCTTCACCAATTATCATCAATGGAATTAAGGACAGGATTCAAAGCCAGACAACTGAGCAGAGTAATTGAAATGTGGAGCATGCAGGAGTTCTGTTTACTGGCTAATCATGCTAATCATGACTTTTTCAGACTTGTTTCTGAAACAACAAAGGACCACTTGCCAACATTCACATTTTAATGGCCCTCCTGTATAAATTCTGTATCAAGACAATGTCTGGCAGTTTTAGTTTTTAAGACATTAGTTTGTAAATATTTTCTCTACTGACAATCTTCTTCACAGTGAGAAAAATTAACTAAGAAAACGGAGGACAATATAAATATTCATAACTGTTCTGTTACAATGATGCAAATAAAATCTTACTAATTTATATCCTGCTTTTAAATGAAAAATGATTGCATAATTTCAAAATATTTGAAAACACATCCACCTGAATAACCAATCAGTAAAGGTCTTAATATGGTTATTTATATGGTTGTATTGATGAGCCCATGTAAACAACCAACAGATATTAGATCCAGAATCATTCATTATTTACACACATTAGAATCTTTTCAATAAAAAACATGCTCACCTCTGTAAATGCCATGGGCCATTGAATCATATACTCAGATAATGACAGTTGTTGGCCCTGGGGAGACCTTGGTGAAAATGTACCCACATTCACAAATTGTAAAAGACCTGTTGGGAAATTCCAAAGGTTGACAATATCATACTCTGGATTTATCTTCCTTTTCCAGTCCAGGGCCACATAGTCACCAACAGAATTTATCACTTGAATATTTTTCAGAAAGGGGTGAAGCTAAAAGATATGTGAAATACTATGAAAAATTACAGTCTTAGAGATGGAACAGAATCACAAAGTTGGAGTTATTTCCTGACTATAATGTATGATGTTAATGCCGTTTTAAATTAATTGTCTATGTGTTGAAGAAAGGACAGCTTAAGACAAAATAAGTATAATTTAGTTTCTTAAATGTCAATTTTATAGAAGGGTCTAATCCAAGCAGTACTAAATGATAAGGAATATACTGTGAATAAGTTTCAACTTCTTTGAATACAGTTATCTTCTATTTTCTGATTTTTTTCACAGCCTGGATGTAGAATGTAAGTTTACCTGTCTTTGGTGAAAATCAAGAATGCATTAGAGAACATAACAGCTAATGGTGTACAGGAATATATGATAGGTTTTTTTGAGAAATAAACAGAAAAAAACCTGGAGTTTCATAATGATATATTACCAACAGAAATCTCATGACTGCTTCTACCAAAAGCAGAATTACTCTATAAAATGAAAACTTTTACATAGTCATGGAAGTACATTGATATCTAGTAACTGAAATATATCCTACTTTATAAATTGTTGAAAGAAAACTGAACTCTACACTAACTAGTTTAGGACATTTTAAAGCATCTGGTATCTTGTTTGTAATGTTAAAATATAATATAAAGAACATTACCTGCCAGGGGAATAACATGTTCCTATCTTTGTTTGTCTGGGGTTGAATTTGGAATTGATTGAGAATCATCTCATGAAGACTGTGGGCAATCACGTACACAGCATTGTACACATTGTAACTCTCTTCAGTCATGATCATTTCAAATACGTTCCCTGGCATCAATTCCAAAGAGGCATTGGGCACACAGTTTTCAAAAATTTTACAATCAGAATGTGAAAATGAGCAGTTGAAATACCAACTCCATAAGACATGAAGAACACTGTCTTCTGGGTACTTAATAGGGGTAGTTTCCTGCATAAATTGTGTGAAGCCACGAATCTCACCATGATGGTGTGAAAATGCAAGAGTTCCATGGAACATATCTACCACATTATGTTCTGGAAACCTTAGACCAACACCTTTTGAATTCATGATCCAAACTTTTCTCAGTAAGTCCTTTCTATCTGCATTTTTTAGTAGAGTTAACATAAAAGCAATATCTGTATCAATTACAATCACATTTGCTGATGATCTCAGAATATATACCCAAACATCAATTGGCATATTACATAGTAATTCCCCTAGTAATGGCACTGTCCTCACAAAAGCAATGCACACTTTATTCTTGTCCAGCTCCTTTTTCAAGTCTGATAGAAACTGAAAACCTCTGTGGTCATCTGGGATGAGCAGTCCCACCCAGGTCCAGTTGAAATGAAGCATCAACAAGGCAATACCACATAATAGTGATGATTCTTTTGGGGCCACTTGGTACAGAGATGAAAACTGCCTTTTATCAGTAAGAAGATCATCAAAAGGTCCAAATGTAAGCTGAAAGGAATATGGGAGTTAAAACAATACAACAAAAATTGTCATTCAAAAATAAAACAGCATAAGTCATAAACAACAGATTAAAGTGATAGAGATGTAATTGCTGAACATTTCTTAATGTCACACCTCAGTTTTGGAGTTCTCTGAGAAAATTGAAGAAAATACTCAAGGTTTTAAACTACCTTGAGTATGGTTCATTTTCTTTATTGTAGTTCAAAGTAAAAAGAAGTGTAAGTATTTTTATCTGTTTCAGTAGTTTTCTCTTATGCTAAGTAATGAAAATCTCTCCCTTTTAGTGTACATTCTACTAAAATCTGAGACTTGGTAGCACATTGCTCACATAAGTATTACTCACCTGTGGAAATTTGTAAAGATTCAGCACTCTCCCAATATTTTCAGATGTCTTCCATGATGTTCCTGTTAGGACACCAGCTAATTTTTTCTCTTCTCTACAGTTGTAATTAGGGATAAAGGTGTTCAAGCCTGTGAGCCAATAGAATACAGTCTTCATAACATCCCTTCCATAAAGTGGTAGATTATAAATCTTAAGTCCCAGAGAGGTGTTTGGTAAAATATGCAAGTTCCAGTTGATCTCATTGATGGCAAATAACATGGCCAAAAGAAGTTGGTAGTTCTGTACATTGATCCTGAATACAAGTATTACAGCATTCATATAGGGAACTCACAAATTTCATCTAAAAATTTAGTGCAATGACTTGTATATTTTGAAAGATTTTGTTTTCAATGAAAACACAATTTTATTTCTGTCAATTAATTATTTGAATTCAAATGGCATGCTCTGATATTTGATGCTGAGGAGATACTGAAATGGTATACTTATTAATTATAGGCTCAGGAGAGTGTTGTTTTTTCTTATACCCAGAAGTGGAAATTTAACTTAATTCTAGCCATGAGAGATGTGTGAATCCTTCTCAAAAATCTACTCTTCTACTCTTCCAGCCTCAAAAAATATGTAAACCAATTTTCTTTATTAAACCCCAAGGTTCCTGAGATTTATTTTTAAAAAAGAACCCAGTTACTGATTTTATTTGGTGGGAAGAGTTGGCTTTTCTACAATTATACATTTATCATACATTGTATGCCTGTATACTATGTGTCAGTGTATCTGCCTCTGGTATATTTAGATTATATCTTTTTGGGAACACATTTCAATGCTTATACAAGTAATGCAGATGTTAACTTCTGCAAGTAATTTTGTTAATCCATTTTCTTCACATTATGTGTCTCTGTTGTCATCCTCATACATGTCAAGGAAGTTGTTCAGAATTTTTTCTGTCTCATTCTCTTATCTCTTTGTAAGAATATTTCCAATATAACTTGGCTTCTGCCATTCCCAGTGTGCAATAACTTCTGTGATTCTCAAATCATGTTCCTTACTATATTGCAACTACTTTTTATGATGTGGTATTCCCTCATTTTTCAATACTGACATTTAGTGAAGAATATGAATTATACACAGGAAGGCAAAATGTATATATAACATGGCAAATAATTATACTTTCAACATTATTGTTTAAAAATTATGTGCAACTATTCTTAATTTTTCTAATTATTCTTTAGTTCAATATCCAAAATTCTAACTCATATGAACATGGTTTTAATAGAGTCATAATACATATAATTTTTATGTATTCTGAAATATCCTTCAGCAAGTAGATTGAGTCATTGAAGCTTATGTGAAAATAAAATAAAAAAAAAACTCAGCATTTCACTGTAAGCATGATCAAACTGGATCTGCCTCTTTAATCTACTACCATTTTCAAAGAAGGCTTGGAGCATTAAATCTGAACCATTCCTCAATGATTTCTTAATATGTTTGCTTATACCCACAGGTAAGTGTAGCTCTTGCACCTTACAACAGAAAATGTTCATTGCATCAGATAACTAAAGAATAATACAAGTGGTCAAAGGAGACCCACTCAATGGGATGCCTGGAACCTCTTGGGTCCAGCCTGTGCTTGGAACTGAACTGAACCAGTCACACAGCTCTCTGTAACCAAATCCCAGTGGGGTGAGAGCTGGACCCTCAGAAGTGTGGACACTCCTGAGAACTCGGAGGAGATTACTCTCGGTTCACATTCACAACCCAAGAGGAAATCGCCTAGTGCCATCTGTGCACCCTGGGCACAGGGAATTAGGAGCAGTCAATGGCAGGACCTTTTGGGTTTTTGCATGAACAGACAGCTGAAAGTTAATCTTCAGGAGTGCCTACACAGCTAAGAGTAGACCTCTCTGTACCCAGATCAGGCTGAAAAGAGTGCTGACACACAGACCTAAAGGAGGGTCAAGCCGCTGTCAGAGACAGAGACAGCAAGATAAGCTAACACCAGAGATAACCTGAGGGTAAGAGGCAAGCACAGGAACCGAAAAAAACAGAAACCAAGACTACTTGACATCATCAGAAACCAGGTCTCCCACCAAAGCAAATACTTGATATTCAAACACAACAAGCTAAAATATAAACAACAAATCTAAAGCAAGATTTAGATTTAAAATCACATTTTATGATGATGATGGAGGACTTTAAGAAGGACATAAATAGCTCCCTTACAGAAATACAGGACAACACAAGTAAACAATTAAGCCCTTAAAGAGGAAACACAAATTTTCTTAAAGAATTACAGGAAAACACAACAAATCAGGGGAAGGAATTGAACAAAATCATCCAGAATTTAAAAATGGAAATAGAAACAATAGAGAAAGCACAAAGGGAGACAACCCCTGGAGATAGGAAACCTAAGGAAGAGATCAGGAGCTTTATGTGCCTGCACATCCAACAGAATACAAGAGATAGAAGAGAGAATGTCAGGAGCAGAAAATATCGACACAACCATCAAAGATAATATACAACACATAAAGCTCCTAGTCCAAGACACCCAGGAAATTCAGGAGAAAATGAGAAGATCAAACCTAAGGATAACAGGTATAGAAGAGATTGAAGATTCATGATTTGAAAAGCCAGTAAATATTTTCAACAAAATTATAGAAGAAAACTTCCCTAACCTAAAGAAAGAGATGCCCATACATATACAAGAAGCATAAAGAACTTGAAATAGATTAGACCAGAAGAGAAATTCCTCCAGTCACATAATGATCAAAACACCAAATGCACAAAAGAAAGAATATTAAAAGCAGTAAGGGAAAAAGGTCAAATGACATATAAAGGCAGATCTATAAGAATGACACCAGACTTCTCACCAGAGACTATGAAAGCCAGAAGATCCTGGACAGATGTCATACAGACCCTAAGAGAACACAAATGCCGGTCCAGCAAAACTCTCAATTAATATAGATGGAGAAAACAGGATATTCCATGACAAAACCAAATTTACACAATTCCTCTCTATAAATCCAGCCCTACAAAGGATAATAGATGGAAAAACTCCAGTACAAGGAGAGAAAATAAGCAAGAAATTAATCTCCTTGCAAGGAAACCAAAAGAAAAGAGACACAAAAACATAATTCCACCTCTAAATACAAAAATAACAGAAAGCAACAATCACTATTCCTTACTATCTCTCAACATCAATGGATTCAATTCCTCAATAAAAAGACATCGATTAACAGAATGGATGCATAAAGAAGACCCCGTATTTTGCTGCATACAGGAAACATACCTTAGAGACAAAGACAGACACTAAGTCAGAATAAAGGGCCGGAAAACAAGTTTCCAAGCAAAAGATCCAAATAAAAAACCTGGAGTAGCCATTCTAATATTGAAAAAAAATTTAAACCAAAAGTCATCGAAAAAGATAAGGAAGGACACTGCCAATTCATGAAAGGAAAAACCCACCACAATGAACTCTCAATCCTAAATATCTGTGCTCCAAATGCAAGGGCACCTACATTCATAAAAGAAGTATTACTAAAGCTCAAAGCACACGTTATAGCTCAAACAATAATAGTAGGAGATCTCAACACCACACTCTCATCAATAGACAGGTCATGGAAACAGAAATTAAACAGAAGCATCGAGAAACTCAGAAGTTATGAACCAAATGGATTTGACAGGTATTTATAGACCATTTCATCCTAAAAATAAGAATATACCTTCTTCTCAGCACCCCATGGTACCTTCTCCAAAATATAATTTATATTGGTCACCAAACAGGCCTCAACAAGTACAGAAAGATAGAAATAATCCCATGCATTCTATCAGATCACAAAGAACGAAGGCTGGTCTTCAATAACACTAACTACACAATGCCCACATATATAAGGAAACTGAACAACACTCTACTCAATGACAACTCGATCAAGGAATAAATCAAGAAAAAAATTAAAGACTTCTTAGAATTTAATGAAAATGACGATACAACATACCCAAACTGATGGGATACAATGAAAGCAGGGCTAAGAAGAAAACTCATAGCTCTGAGTGCCTGCAAAAAGAAACAGGAGAAAGCATATATCAATAGCTTGACAGCACACCTCAAAACTCTAGAACAAAAAGAAACAAATACAACAAAGAGAAATAGAAGGTTGGAATTAATCAAATTCAGGGCTGACATCAACCAAGTAGAAACAAAAAGGACTGTACAAAGAATCAACAAAACCAGGAGCTATTTTTTTTTTTTGAGAACATCAACAAGATAGATAAACCCTTAGCAAGTCTAACCAGAGGTCACAGTGAGTGTATCCTAATTAACAAAATCAGAAATGAGAAGTGAGATATAACCCCGAATCTGAGTAAATTAAAAAAAATCATCAGATCCTACTAAAAAAAGCTTATATTCAACAAGCCTGGAAAATCTGGAGGAAATGGACATTTTTAAAGCCAAATACCAGGTACCAAAGTTAAATCAGGAAAAGATAAACAATCTAAACAACCCCATAACTCCTAAAGAAACAGTAACAGTTGTTAAAAGTCCCAGAACCAAAAAGAGCCCAGGACCAGTTGGGTTTAGTGCAAATTCTATCAGTCCTTTAAAGAAGATATCCTACCAATACTGTCCAAACTATTCAACAAAATAGAAACAGATGGAGCACTACAAAATTTCTTTTATGAAGTCACAATTACTCTTATACCTAAACCACACAAAGACCCAACAAAGAAAGAGAACTTCAGACCAATTTCCCTTATGAATATCGAAGCAAAAATACCCAATAAAAAGCCCTGGGTCCTGCTAAGACTGAACCCCCAGTGAACTAGACTGTTGGGAGGAGGGGCGGCAATGGGGAGGGGTGGGGAGGGGAACACCCATAAGGAAGGGGAGGGGAGGGGGATGTTTGCCGAAACCGGAAAGGGAATAACACTCAAATGTATATAAGAAATATTCAAGTTAATAAAAAAAAAAAAGCACATACTGATTCCATTCTTAAAAAAAAAATACCCAATAAAATACTTGCAAACCGAATCCAAGAACACATCAAAATGATCATCCATTATGATCAAGTAGGCTTCATCCCAGGTATGCAGGGATGGTTCAATATATGGAAATCTATCAACATGATCCACTATATAAAGGAACTCAAAGATAAAAACCACACGATCATTTCGTTAGATGCTGAGAAAGCATTTGACAAAATTCAACACCCCTTCATGATAAAAGTCCTGGAAAGTTCAGGAATACAATGCACATACCTAAACATAGTAAAAACAATATACAACAAACCAGTAGCTAATATTAAACTAAATGGAGAGAAGCTTGAAGCAATCCCACTAAAATCAGGGACTATACAAGGCTGCCTACTCTCTCCCTATTTATTCAATATAGTACTCAATGTCCTAGCCAGAGCAATCAGAAAATGAATGGAGGTCAAAGGGATACAAATTGGGAAGGAAGAAATCGAAACATAAATAATTGCAGATGATATGATAGTATATTTAAGTGACCTCAAAAGGTCCACCAGAGAACTACTAAACCTGATAAAAATCTTCAGCAATTTGGCTGGTTATGAAATTAACTCAAACAAATCAGTAGCTTTCCTCTACTCAAAGAATAAACAGGATGAGAAAGAAAGTATGGAAATGACAACCTTCACAATAGTCCCAAACAATATAAAATATCTCAGAGTGACTTTAACCAAGCAAGTGAAAGATTTGTATGACAAGAACTTCAGGTCTCTGAAGAAAGAAATTGAAGAAGATCTGAGAGGATGGAAAGACCTCCCATGCTCATGGGTTGGCAGAATTAATATAGTATAAATGGCCATTTTGCCAAAAGCAATCTACAGTTCAATGCAATCCCTATCAAAATTGCAACTCAGTTATTCAGAGGGATAGAAATAGCTATTTATAAATTCATTTGGAATAACAAAAAACAAAGGATAGGAAAAACTATACTCAACCATAAACGGACTTCTGTGTGAATCACCAATCCTGACCTCAAGCAGTATTACAGAGCAAAAGTGATAAAAACTGAATGGTATTGGTACAGAGATAGGCAGATAGATCAGTAGAAACATACCTTAGAATTGAACACACAGAGTTGAACCCAAACACCTGTGGTCACTTGATCTTTGACAAAGGTGCTAAAACCATCCAATGGAAAAAAAGATAGCATTTTCAGCAAACAGTGCTGGTTAACTGGAGGTCAGCATGTTGAAGAATGCAAATCTATCCATTCTTATTTCCCTGAAAATGCTTAAGCCCAAGTGGATCAAGGACTTCCATATCAAACCAGATACACTCAAACTAATAGAAGGAAAAGTGGGGAAGAGTCTTGAACACATATGCACTCGGGAAAAATTTCTGAACAAAATAGCAATGGCTTATGCTGTTATATCAAGAATCGACAAGTGGGACCTCAGAAAACTGCAAAGCCTCTGTAAGACAAAGGGCACTGTCATTAGGACAAAATGGCAACCAATAGATTGGGAAAAATCTTTACCAATCCTTTATTTGATAGCGGGCTAATATCCAAAATATACAAAGAACTCAAGAAGTTAGACTCCAGAGAGCCAAATAGCCCTATTAAAAATTGGTTACAGAGGTAAACAAAGAATTCTCAGCTGAAGAATATTAAATGACTGAGAAGTACCTAAAGAAATGCTCAACATCCTTAGTCATCAGGGAAATGCAAATCAAATCAACCCTGAGATTTCACATTCACCAGTCAGAATGGCTAAGATAAAAAACTCAGGTGACAGTAGATACTGGCGAGGATGTGGAGAAAGAGGAACACTCCTCCATTGCTGGTGGGATTGCAAACTGGTACAGCCACTCTCAAAATCAGCCTGGAGGTTCCTCAGATATTTGGACATTGCACTACCTGAGGACCCAGCTATACCTCTCCTGGGCATATACCCAAACGATGCTCCAATATACAACAAAGACACATTTTCAGCTATGTTCATATCAGCATTTTTTATAATAGCCACAAGCTGTAAGGAACCCAGATGTCCTTCAATACAGTAATGGATACAGAAAATGTGGTACAACTACACAATGGAGTATTATTCAGTTATCAAAAACAATTAATTCTTGAAATTCATAGGCAATTGGATTGAACTGGAAAATATCATCCCAAATGATGTAATCCAATCACAGAAAAACACACATGGTATGCACTCACTGATAAGTGGATAGTAGCCAAAAGCTGAAATAACCCAAGTTAAAATATACAGAGTACATGAGGTTCCTGATGAAGGAAGTCCAAAGTGTGGATGGTTCACTCTTTGAAAGAGGGAACAAAAATATTCTTAGGAGGTGAAGAAATAAGTTTCATAGATACAAGAAACAAAGCTGTAAGAATGAAGTTCTGGGAATACAGGAGCAAGGTCTTGGTGGTCAGAGTAACCAAGCTTAATGGAAACCAGTCAAAACAAAAGCAAAGTTCTCCCTACCCCTCCCTGTGGTAAATTCCAAGAAGAACCACAAGATGTCATCCTGACCTTGCCCAACCACCTAGTTCCTCCCCCTCTGCCCCCTCTGAGGAACTTGCCAACTTAGCCCTTTCCCAGTAATTTTCCAAGGCCAGGTGTAGGGCTGGGTGAGGAAAGTACCTAACTGAGCCAAGAGCAGACCCTTGAGCAGTCCAGCCAATACCTGACCAGATCCTTTGTCTTGTGTTCCACCAATGAGAATAAGCCAGCTGACCCTGTTGCTGAAATCTGCCCTCTGTAAAGAATAAAAGTTATGTGCTTTTTGGGTTCGGATTTGCCTCTCCTTGCGTGTATGATCAACCCCACATACACGGATTATTTATTTATTTATTTATTTATTTATTTATTTATTTATTGTGAAATCTATTTTTCTCCATCTTTATTAAATTGGGTATTTCTCATTTACATTTCTTTTTTTCCTACATTTTATTAAATTGAGCATTTCTTATCTACATTTCAATTGTTATTCCCTTTTCTGGTTTCCAGGTCAACAATCCCCTAACCCCTCCCCCTCCCCTTCTATATGGGTGTTCCCTTCCCCATCCTCCCCTCATTACCGCCCTTCCCCAACAATCCGGTTCACTGAGGGTTCAGTCTTGGCAGGACCAAGGGCTTCCCCTTCCACTGGTTCCCTTACTGGGCTATTCATTGCTACTTATGCAGTTTGAGCCCAGGGTCAGTCCATGTCATACATGGATTATTAAACCTCTTGCTATTGCATCATTCCCTTTGTCAATTTGTGATCTGTGGTTTGTGCTCCTGAGGAAAGGCCACTTCTGGGTCTTATAACATTTTGGTGCCTTGGCCAGGAACTATGCTCTCCCAGATCCACAATTGGTGAAGAGATCGGATGTAAACTCGAGCAAGTCTGTGCTCTATGTTACTTTCTGGTTTGTGTTGTCTGTGTCTGCTGTCTGTGTCGAAAGGTGTTAGAGTTCCCTCATGGGAGGTCTCCAGCCAAGAGGGACCAGATTAGTTTTGAGGGGTTAGAATCCTCTGTGGGTGGCCGCTGTAAGTGCAGTGAGGGGTTTACAACCGTGACTGGTAGACGTGCCAGGTCATCACAGGCCACAGGCCCTGGAGGAAGCTCCAGGAGGTGGGGGAATCTGGAGGATGCTCCAGAATCCCGTTGGGAGGTGGGATCAGAAATGGTCCACCTCTACTTGGAAGAAGCTAAGGTTCAGCTGCAGTCTGAGCCAGGTACTGAAAGTATCAGGTATCTGTGGAAATCCCATATAGAATGTATTGTCTTGGTCTTGTTTGTCTTGTTTGTTTTCTGTGTTGTTGTAGTAGCACTCTACTTGGACGAGATGATGGGACAGACGACTTCCACCCCCTTGACTATTACCCTAGACCACTGGACGGACATTAAAGTTGAAGTCAAAAAGGGAAAGTGTCAGACTTTGTGTGCTTCGGATATCCTTCCAGACTGGATGGCCGCCCCAGGGCTCTTTCTGCTTAGATAAGATAGAGGAGGTAAGAGACAAGATCTTCCTGGTCCCAGGGAGAACCATGACCAGATCCTCTAAATCATTGTCTGGGAGAATTTGATCCAGTTGCCCCCTTCCTGGGTTTGCCCTTTTGTTTCACTTTCAGATTCGAGTCTATCAATAGTTTGTGCTATGAAAACTGAAAAGGAAAAGAAGACTATCCTACCATCTGAAGATTCAGATCTATTCCTTTTGGACTCCCCTCCTCCTAACCCTCTACTTTGCCCCCAGAATCAGCCCTGCAGGTGGGCGTAGTTGCTCCTGAACCTATGGCTCCCTTAGTGCCGAGAGCTCCACTGGCTCAGGGGTCAGGCACAATCAGGGAGGGAGGCCTGGCAGTGGGAACAAGAAGTAGATGAGCAGGGACTCCGGATCTCCCCCGCCCCAGCTCCACTGTCTTGCCTCTCCACACCTATGGGCCCCCGGATAAACAGGAAAACTAGCCCCTCCAGTATTGGCAATTTTCATCAGCTGACTTGTATAACTGGAAGTTTCATAATCCCTCCTTTTCTGAGAGCCCTAAGGCTCTAATTGATCTCCTAGACTCTATCTTGTTTTCTCACCAGTTGACCTGGGATGACTGCCAACAATTACTACAAACTCTCTTTACAACTGAGGAGAGACAGCGGATCCTCATAGAGGCTATGAAAAATGTGCCTGGAGCAGACGGAAGACCCTCCCTTCTGACCAACGAGATAGATGCTGTGTTTCCCCTTACTAGGCCTACATGGAACTACAACTCCCCTGAAGTTAGGGAGCACTTGAAGGTCTATCGCCAGATTCTGATGGCGGATCTCCAAGGAGCAGCATGAGGCCCCACTAATCTGGACAAAGTAAGGGAAATGGTTCAGGGGCTGAATGAATCCCCCTCGGCATTCCCTGAGAGCTTGATGGAGGCATTCCACTGGTTCACACCCTATGACCCCAAAACAGAGGAACATAAAGCTACCATCACAGTTGCCTTCACAGACCAGTCAGCCAGAGACACTAAAAGGAAGCTACAGAAGTTAGAGGGGTTGCAGGATAAGACATTAAGAGAGTTAGTGCAAGTACTCAAGAAACTATTTTGTAACAGAGAGATGGAGGAAGAAAAAGAAGAAAGAAAACAAAAAGAACAAGAAGCTAGGGAAGACAAATGACAGAAAGAAAAAGATGCTAGAGAGTTAAGGAGAGATAAGAGGCAGGAAAGAAATCTCCACAGAATCCTGGACACGATGGTAGAGAGACTAGAGGACCACGAGCGTCCAGTAGGACAGTACCTGGCAGCAGAAGAGAGCTCCTGGCTAGGGATCAGTGTGTATGCTGCAAGGAGAAAGAGAACTGGGAAAGAGAATGCCTTAACCAGCGTAAGAAGAAGAGAGCCCCAAATACCAGAGTACTGACGATGCAAGGAGAAGATAGTGCACAGAGGGGTCAGGGTTTGGAGCCCCTTCCTGAACCCAGGGTAACTTTCAAGATGGAGGAGAAACCCACTCATTTTTTAGTAAATGCAGGAGTACAACATTTGGTCTTACTGCAAACTAATGGGCCTCTGTCCCACAGAAATTGTGGGTACAAGGGGCTACTGGGAGTAAGCTCCGGGACTACCCAAAGAACGGTGGACCTAGGCATGGGCCTTGTTGTACCAGAATGACCATACCCATTGCGGGGATGGGAATCTTCTCACCAAATTAGGGGCCCAAATCCATTTCTTCCCCAAAAGCCCTGTGGTTAAAGGGCAGAAGGGTGAGCCCTTGTAGGTCCTGACTGTTAAACTAGAAGATGAATATAGACTTTTTGAACAGGCACAACCACGAGATAAGAAAATGAACAGGTGGCTCCGTGAGTTTCCAGAGGCTTGGCAGAGACAGCTGGCATGGACAAGGCTAAATATCGGCCCCCAGTCCATGTCGAATGTAAAGCTCAAGCCTCCCCCATAGCGGTCCAGCAGTACCCCATGTCTAAAGAAGCTCAAGATGGAATCAGACCTCATATCCAGTGCCTCCTTAAATTGGGCATTCTAAGAAAATGCCACTCTGCCTGGAATACCCCTCTTCTTCCAGTACAAAAACCAGGAACCAATGATTATCACCCGGTTCAGGATCTGAGGGAGGTGAACAAACAGGTAACTGACCTACATCCAATGGTGCCCAACCCCTGTCATGTCTTGAGCACCTTATCACCAGAACAGGTGTGGTACATGGTATTAGATCTCAAAGATGCCTTCTTCTGCTTGACCCTGACTCCCTCGAGCCAAGAGTACTTTGCCTTCGAATGGAAAGATCCTGAGTCAGGGACAACTGGACAACTGACTTGGACTTGCCTGCCTCAAGGATTTAAAAACTCTTCTACCATCTTTGATGAAGCCTTACACCAAGATCTGGCTGCTTTCAGAGACTCCAACCCTCAAGTAACTTTCTGCAATACGTATATGACCTCTTGGTGGCGACACAGAGCAGAGAATCGTGCCTAGAAAGAACCCGACCTTTACTTGCTGAACTTGGGAAACTGGGATATCCAGCGTCGGCTAAGAAAGCACAGAGCTGCTGACAACTGGTCAGTTACTTAGGCTATTTAATAAATGGAGGACAACGGTGGCTCTCTGAAGCTAGGAAAGAAACTGTGATTCATATTCCCCAACTGACAAGTCCACAACAGGTTAGAGAGTTTCTAAGCACTACAGACTTCTGCAGACTGTGGATTCCAGGTTTCGCTGAGTTGGCAGCCCCGCTGTGTTCCCTTACCAAAGATAAACAATCTTTTAGATGGGGAAGACAAAGAACAACAGGCATTCAATGCCATTAAGACTGCCTTTATGTCAGCCCCAGCATTGGGTCTCCCAGATGTAATGAAGCCCTTTCGTCTATTTGTAGCCAAAAACAAAGATATTGCCAAGGGGGTCCTCACCCAGAAATTGGAGCCCTGGAAAAGACCTGTGGCATACCCGTCAAAAAATTTAGACCCCGTGGCTGCAGGATGGCCTACCTGCTTGCGCATAGTAGCGGCTGTAGCTTTATTGGTCAAGGATGCAGATAAACTGACTCTGGGTCAGCACTTGGTGGTTTTAGCACCTCATGCACTGGAAAGTGTGGTCTGACAGCACCCCCTGATCGATGGCTGACTAATGCCCACATGACTCATTATCAGATTCTGTTGCTCAACTCTGGTAGAATAACATTTGCCCAACCTATCAGTCCAAACCCTGCTACATTGTTGCCAGATCCAGACCTGGAGCCTCCCATCCATAATTGTAAGCAGATACTGGCTGAGGCACACGGTTGGCGCAAAGATCTGTCAGAGGAGCCTCTTCTAGATGCAGAAATTAGTTGGTTCACTGATGGCAGCAGTTTTCTGAAGGAAAGGCAGCAAAAAAGAAGAAGCAGCAGTAGTTGGTGGATATGATGTGATATGGGCCCAGGCCCTGCCTGATGGGACATCTGCACAAAAAACTGAACTTATTGCCCTTATAAAGGCAATAGAATTGGTCAATGGCAAGGAGGTCAACATTTACACTGACAGCAGGTACGCCTTCACCACTGCACATGTACATGATGCCATCTATCAGCAGTGAGGTCTCCTGACTTCAGGAGGCAAAGACATTAAAAACAAACCTCAGATCCTGGTACTGCTTGAAGCCCTGATGAAACCTGCAAAAGTAAGCATCATGCACTGCCCAGGGCATCAGAAAGGAAACTCTCTAGTAGCCCGAGGAAATAACTAGGCAGATCAAGAGGCTCAGGCTATAGCTTCAGGTGCAGTCCCTGTGATGGTATTAAAAGGCCCCTATGTTACAGATCTAAAATTCAAATATACTGCTGAAGACCTAGCGGTTATAACAAAAAGCCATGGAACTGGTTTAGTCAGAAAACAGGCATTTGGTATATACCGGAGAAAAAGAAAATTTTGCCCCCAAGAATCAGCTCAAACATTGATGGACCTACATGGGGTGAGCAAATTGACTCAAACCATCTTAAAGACTAAATATTATGTTCTGGGGCTAAAATACCTGGTGGAGCAAATTGTCCATAACTGTGTACCATGCCAAAAGGTAAATGTTTGCAGGAATAAAGTTGACTCTGGTAAGGCTCAGTGGAGACTAGCCTGGGGCCTACTGGGAAGTGGACTTCACTGAAATCAAACCAGGAAAATATGGCTATAAGTACCTCCTAGTGTTTGTAGATACTTTCTCAGGATAGGTAGAAGCTTTGCCCACCAAGCAAGAGATGGCTTCGGTAGTTGTCAAGAAGATACCGGAAGAAATCTTCCCCCTATTTGGAGTGCCCAAGGTAATTGGGTCAGATAACAGCCCTGCCTTCATTGCCAAGGTAAGCCAGAGGGTGCCCAGGTACTTAGAGGTCGATTGGAAATTTCATTGCATCTACAGACCTCAAAGCTCAAGACAGGTAGAGAGAATGTATAGAACTTTAAAAGAGACCCTGACCAAATTGACCATGGAGACTAGCACAGACTGGGTGGTGCTCCTCCCCTTGGCCCTTTTCCGAGTTAGGAACATTTCTTCTTGCTTTAACCTGACTCCTTTTGAAATTCTATTCGGTACCCCCACACCCTTAACGGTGTTGGGAGATGTACTTCAACCCACTTGTCATAGTAACAGTGACTTGTATGCTAGGTTGAAGAGACTGCAACTGGTACAAAAGGAAGTATGGTTGCAGCTGGCAGTTGTCTACAAGCCAGGGACCCCCGAGACATCTCATCCATTCCAAGTTGGCGATTTGGTCTACATGTGGCGACACCGAGCCCAGACACTTGAGCCACAATGCAAAGGACCATACCTGGTGCTGCTGACCATTCCAATGGCCATCAAGGTAGATGGGATAGCTGCCTGGATCCACAAATCCCATGTGAAGGCAGCCCCATCAGCAGAAACAAAGAACAACACTCACGATTGGACAATGCAGGCCACTGAGAACCCACTAAAGTTAAAAATTAAGAAAATTGAGAATGGGGCTCCTTCTCCTCTTGATAGTAATATTGTGTCTTATTTCTCTCCTCTTATGCCCATCTAGTGCCAGTCCTCACCAGCCATGAAACTTGACTTGGATGGTGATCAATCGAGCCAGAGATGTGGTAAGGAGTATTTCTAAAGTTGCTGTTCCCAACCAATGGTGGCTAGACCTATTTCCCGACATGTGTAAATTAGCTGCAGGAGCTCCAGAATTGGATCTAGAAGTGTATTCTGATTTTCATAGTATTTCCCAGACCTATGTGTCACCCTAGGACCAGGACACCACTAGGTGTTTTTGCTGTGATGAAAACTGGAGAAAGTTACTTCGGAAACAGGAGTTCTATGTTTGCCCTGGGTCCCATTGAAAGAGGTTCCTCAATCTTAAGTGTGGAGGCCTTGATGAATTTTATTGTAAAAGTTGGGGTTGTGAGACTATGGGACAGGCATACTGGAATCCTAAGGAAAGTTGGGACTATATTACAGTAGCCGCCAATTATACTCTCAGATTATTATAAGGTACCAAGAGGAGAGTGCGAATGGGACTGGTGTCATTCACTCTGTATTACCTTTACTGACCGAGGGAAAAGACTACTAATTGGGTAAGAGATACGATTGGGACCTCAGACTTTATGTTGATGGATATGATGATGGATTAATATTTATTATCAAGCTTAATATAGAAACCCCGTATATTCTAGTAGGCCCTAATTTGGCTCTGAGCCATCCCTGTCCACTTCCAAACCCTCCACTACCCACCATTCGAGTTAGATCTGGGCATGCTGAAGTGACCACTGTAAATTCATCTACACTCCATATAGATCAGAAGACTTTATCCACACCCCTGATGCAACCTCCACAATTAGATACTGAGCACTCCTCAGTATGCTTACCAACACCTTTTTGGTACTCAATGTTACAAACCCTGAAATGACTAAACGATGTTGGCTATGCTATGATGTAGCACCCCCTTACTATGAAGGCATTGCTTACATTAGTACTCCTAACGCTTCTCTAGAAGCCTCCCATTGCAGGTGGAATCAGAAACAAGTCCTCCTAACCCTCTCAGCTGTCACTGGAGAAGGCCTTTGTGTGGGTCAGGTCCCACAAACCCATCAACATCTGTGTAGTGCTTCTTATCCTCTGGTAGAGAGTCTAACTGTGTACCTCCTTCAACCTTTAGATGACTGTGGGCCTGTATACGTTTGGAAGTTCTAAAAAGCAATCATGACTTTTGTTTGTTAGTTCAGATAGTGCCTAAATTGTTATACCATCCTTATGAGGTTGTACTGAACTATTGGGATCCAGATACTAGAGGATTAGTAAGAACCAAAAGGGAATTGGGTATTACTCTGGCAGTTCTTTTGGGACTGGGTTTGGGGACCACAGGAGCAGCTATGGGAACATCTGCTATTGCCTTATAACACAAAGCTTATGGAGAATTAAGAGCTTCCATTGACTTAGATATTAAAAGGATAGAAAAGACTTTAGCTGACTTCCAAGAATCCATGACCTCCTTCTCAGAAGGGGTCCTTCAAAATAGGAGAGGACTAGACCTGTTATTCCTTAAAGAAGGAGGTCTGTGTGCTGCATTGAAGGAAGAATGCTGTTTTTACATAGACCACTCAGAAAGAGTTAAAGACAATTTAACTAAGATTACAGAAGGTTTACTAGAAAGAAGAAGAGAGAGAGCTCAAGATAAAAGTTGGGTTGAAACCTGGTTCAATTCTTCCCCTTGGTTTACAACTTTGGTCTCTGCTCTTATAGGACCTTTGCTCATACTCCTGCTATTGCTTACTTTTAGCCCCTGCATTTTAAATCACTTAGTTGCTTTTATTAGAGAACATATTAGCGCAGTACACATAATGATATTAAGGCAACAATATGGGCTGATCACTAGTGATAAGGCTGAGTTATGATTTTAAGATTAAAACTATGACAAAAGAAAAGGGAGAATAAAGAAATAAGTTTCATAGATACAAGAAACAAAACTGTAAGAACGAAATTCTGGGAATAGAGGAGTAAGGTCTTGGTGGTCAGAGTGACCAGGCTTAATGGAAACTAGCCAAAACAAAACAACTGTTCTCCCTACCTCTCCTTGTGGTAAATTCCAAGAAGAACCACAAGATGTCATCCTGTGTAGATCTCTTCTGAGAGACACACCCAGAATACAGCAAATATATAGGCGAATGCCAGCAGCAAACCACTGAACTGAGAACAGGACCCCTGTTGAAGGAATCAGAGAAAGGACTGGAAGAGCTTGAAGGGGCTCGAGACCCCATATGAACAACAATGCCAAGCAACCAGAGCTTCCAGGGACTAAGCCACTACCCAAAGACTATACATGGACTGACCCTGGGCTCCAACCTCATAGGTAGCAATGAATATCCTAATAAGATCACCAGTGGAAGGGGAAGCCCTTGGTCCTGCTAAGACTGAACCCCCAGTGAATGTGATTGTTGGGGGGAGGGTGGTAATGGGAGGAGGATGGGGAGGGGAACACCCATAGAGAAGGGGAGGGGGAGGGGTAAGCGGGATGTTGGCCTGGAAACCGGGAAGGGAATAATAATCAAAATGTAAATAAGAAATACTCAAGTTAATAAAGAAAAAAAAGATGTTATCCTGACCTTGCCCAACCACCTAGTTCCCCCACCCCCCACTTCTGAGTAACTTTCCAACTTAGTCCTTTCCCAGTAATTTTCCAAGGCCAGGTGTAGGGCTGGGTGAGGAAAGTACCTAATTGAGACAAGAACAGCCCCTTTAGTGGACCAGCCAATACCTGACCAGATCCTTTGTCTTGTGTTCCACCAATGAGAATAAGCCAGCTGACCCTGTTACTGAAATCTGCCCTCTGTAAAGAATAAATGTTATGTGCTTTTTGGGTTCAGGGTTGCCTCTCCCTGCATGGATGAGCAACCCCATGTACATGGACTATTAAACCTCTTGCTATTGCATTGTTCCCTTTATCAATTTGTGATCTATGGGTTGGACACCTGAGGTAATGCCACTTCAGGGTCTTACAACAGAGGGGATATGGAGGCAGAGTTTAGTGCAGTGACTGAAGGAACAACTATTCAGAGCCTGCCCAACATGTGCCCCATATATATACAGTCACCAAGACTAGGTAAGTTTGATGAAGCTAAGAAGTGCATGCTGACAGGAACCCGATATAGATCTCTCCTGAAAGACACAACCAGAGCATGTCAAATACAGAGGTAAATGCTAGCAGCAAACCACTGAACTGAGAACAGGACCCCTATTTGAGGAATTAGAGAAATGATTGAAAGAGCTGAAGGGGCTTGTAACCCCATAAGAACAACAATTCCAACCAACCAGAGCTCCCAGGGACCAAATCACTACCCAAAGGCTGTACATGGACAGACCCAATGTTGGACCCCAGCGTTAGGGAATATTGGGGTGGGGGAATGGAACGAGGAGTGGATGGGGAGGGAACATCCTTGTAGAAGCAGGGGAGGGGAATGGCATAGGGGGCTTATGTCCAGAAACCGGGAAAGGAAATAACCTTTGAAAAAAAATCCAATAAAACAAAATAACTGGAAAATCTACCATACATCTCCTGTAATTAGATTTGGAGAACATTGTGGAAGTTGGGCCTAAAAGAATGCATGTGTCAAATGATTAAGAAACATGTCAGAGTATGTCCTATCAATATGAAAAAAGATGTACATGATACCTCAACAATATGGCTGCCAATAGAACAATTAAACTAGGATATTGGGAGTAGAGCTCTTTTGACAGGGTGAAAATTCTCATAGTCTCAAGTCATAGTTTTAGAACTATAGGTTACTATTGCTGAAAGCAGGAGAAATAGTCATTTTGGAGAAATGAGCAACAAATTGTTATCTAATTTCAATTATTCAGTCCCAGAACCATATGCAGGCATGTAACATTAAATCAATTAAATAGGCTGTATGCTTATAATTGTATTGTATATAGATATATCAGCAATAACAATAGAATATGAGGTCACTAATTCAAGAATGGTAAATTGGGATGTATGAGAAGATATGGACAAGAATGACAAGGGAGATTTTGAACAGGAAAGCTAGCACAGAAATGATATCATTGCATGGTAAGTATAATAAAGTAATAGAAAGAAAAGGATGAATTATTACAAAATTTTAGATTATTTAGGATTCTATTCCATAGCTGTATTACATTTTAAATAACACGATTATACTTTTCCTACGTATTGGTTATGTCATATGAGGTGAAAAACAAGCTTCAGCAAAACATCATGTCATGTCATTGGTCCACATATAGATAGCACTTTCTCCCCTGATACATAAATATTTTCTCAATGACAAGTAGCCTGAATAATAAAAAATTACTACCTCATTTTCATATTACAACATAATGCATAGGCTTATAGATATGGTATTTTTGTGAAAACAGGTAAAAGATCTGTTTTAGGTCCATCCTAACAATGAACTTTTCTATCCTGGCACTTCCTTCCCTCTACTCACCATTTCTAACAGTAGTAGTTGCTGTATAATGACAAAACGAACAGAATCTGTAGTCTCATGGGTAGTCACATAAAACCAACTTGGGTGTAACAAATTAAGTCTAGTATCATAATTCCTATATTCTTTGGCTTCCAATTCTGTTTTGTACATATTTATTAAGGGGAAAAGAAAACAATAAAAATGAAAAATAACTACACATTTTTAAGGCAAAAACTGTTTTATATGAAACAAAAAAGGAAAGTCTTGGTTACAATAAAAACACTGCCACAGAAACAAAGAAGAAAAATCAACTCCCAGATATAATCCTCTTTTTCCCTCTTTTGGACGATGATTCAAATATCTTTTAGTTAGAATGCCCTTAAAATCACCATTTTCGAACTGGAAGAGCTTGAAGGGCTTGAGACCCCATATGTACAACAATGCCAAGCAACCAGAGCTTCCAGGGACTAAGCCACTACCTAAAGACTATACATGGACTGACCCTGGACTCTGACCTCGTAGAAGCAATGAATATCTAGTAAGAGCACCAGTGGAAGGGGAAGCCCTGGGTCCTGCTAAGACTGAACCCCCCAGTGAACTAGACTGTCGGGGAGGGCGGCAATGGGGGAGGGTGGGGGAGGGAACACCCATAAGGAAGGGGGGAGGGGGGATGTTTGCCCGAAACCAGGAAAGAATAACACTCAAAATGTACATAAGAAATACTCAAGTTAATAAAAAAAATCACCATTTTCACCTCAGCCTCAGAACTGTCTGGGATCATGCTACAGTGTTGCCTAATTGTCTTTTTCTTTTCTTTTTTTTAAAAATTTATTAGATATATTTCTTTTTTTTTTTTCTTTTTTTTATTATTATTTTTTATTATTAACTTGAATATTTCTTATATACATTTCGAAAGTGTTATTCCTTTCCCGGTTTCAGGGCAAACATCCCCTCCCCCCCCTTCCTTATGGGTGTTCCTCCCCACCTCCCCTATTGCCGCCCCTCCCCCAACTGTCTAGTTCACTGGGGGGTTCAGTCTTAGCAGGACCCAGGGCTTCCTCTTCCACTGGTGCTCTTACTAGGATATTCATTGCTAAGATATATTTCTTTACTTACATTTCAAATGTCATTCGCCTTCCTGGTTTCCTGTCCATAATCCCCAATTCCTTCCTCTTCCCCTCCCCTATACAGGTATTTCCCCTATACACCCCCTTATTGCCCCCCCATATTCCCCTGCACTGGGGGTCCAACCTTGGCAGAACCAAGGGCTTCCCCTTCCACTGGTGCCTCAACAAGGCTATTCTCTGCTACATATGCAATTGGAGCCCTGGATCAGTCCATGTATAGTCTTTTGGTAGTGGTTTAGTCCCTGGAGGCTCTGGTTGGTTGGCATTGTTGTTCTTAGGGGGTTGCAGGTCCCTTCAGCTCTTTCAATCCTTCCTCTAATTCCCCTAAATGGGGTCCTATTCTCAGTTCAGTGATTTGCTCCTAGCATTGACCACTGTATTGGACATGCTCTGGATGTGTCCCTCAGGAGGGATCTATATCCAGTCCCTTTCTGCATGTTTATTTTAGCTTCATCAATCTATCTAGTTTTGGTGGCTGTATATATATGGGCCACATGTGGGGCAGGTTCTGAATGGCCATTCCTTGAGTTGCTGCTCTAAATGTGTCTTCCATATCCCCTCCTATGGATATTTTTCCCCTTTTAAGAAGGAGTGGGAACATGTGCATTTTGGTCATCCTTCTTCTTGAGCTTCCTGTGGTCTGTGGATTGCATCTTGGATAATTCGAGCTTTTTGGCTAATATCCACTTATCAATGAGTGCATACCAAGTGCGTTTTTCTGTTTTTGAGTAACCTCACTCAGGATGATATTTTCTACTTCATTTCATTTGCCTATGAATTTCATGAAGTTATTGTTAAAAGATCCTAAATTTTTAATACTTGGCCATTTTATAATCACTTGTGTTTCTTACAGTGTTTAATGTAAGCTATGTTTATTATACACTTTCTAATTGTGTTAGTGTATTGAAACTTGGCATGTCAATTATTGTGGTTTATCAACAAGCTTTTGTTTATTGCCTGTGATTATTACAGGATCTTGGTATTCTGAAAAAACACCTGGTGTATATTAGAAGAAGTGAGTCAGGCTTTGAGCAGAAACAAGAGGCTAGGGAGCTTGATTATTGCTGGTATAGCAGCTTTAATTACATGAATAACTAGCACCACTGTTTCTGTCATTGCTTTGACACAGGAAGCTAAGACAGCTGCTTTTGTTTATCAATTAGCAAAAAAAGTTACTAATGTTCTGAGTATTCAAGAGGATTTAGATAGGCATTTGGACCAATGGATTGATGATCTTTATGATATGATTCAAATTATTGGAAAGGAGGTTCAAAGTTTAAGAGTAAGAAGACATTTCAAGTATCATGCAAATTACCAAAGGATTGTTTTCCTTTTAAATTTGTGATGATAGTCACTGTAATTAGGAAAAAGTTCAGAGATACTTGCAGGGTATTTGGCATAATTCTAATACCTCTCTGGATGTTTTAGCTTTGCATACTGAAGTTAAGAATTTAAAGAATATCATTCTGCTGAACTTTGATGCTGCAGATACTGCTGATAAAATTATTTATGGCATGAGGTTAATATTTCCATCTTGGTCAAGCTTCAAGAATGGCATATATAGCTTGATCATGCTAGCTCTTCTTGTTCTGAGAATTCTGGCCCATTGTGATAAAACTTTCCATTAACAACATCAATATTGCTGAACAAAATACATGGTTTGAAACTAAAAATAGACCCCACAGACTGTTATTCATTTAACATAGGAGTCAGAGATGGGTAAGTTCTGCACAGAGTCTTACCATCCTCAGGCAAAAGTGCATTGTTTTTGATAAGGCATATTCCACACACAAGTAAGGAAGGCATTCTTGCCAGAATAACCCAAGACAGACAAATCCTCGGTTATGAAATAAAAAGGGGGAGATATGAAGAGATTTTGGGGCTGCTTGGCAAGAATTTGACATTGGGCTAGGACAAAGAAGTAAGTTCAGGCAGGAATCTGATAATGGGCTAGAACAAAGAAGTAGACATCAGACATGAATATAACTTTGGGCTAGGACAGTAAGTAGGCTCAGATATCTTAGTAATTATGATTAGCCCTTAGAAACAATGATTACAGGACTCTATTTACTGCTTTGCTTGTTCCTTGACTATATGTGTTTATTGTTTTGCTGTTCTTTTAATCTAGAACTGATCTTATACTTACTTATAGTTAAAAATATATAAAAGCAGACTGTTGATCACATGGGGAAGAGAGCTGAACACCTAGAAATGCAGACATCCTGAGACCGCAGGACAGACTGCCACTTTTGCACACCTCTGCCCACATCCCTGGTCCAACGGGAAACTGCACAGTGCCTCTGTACACAGGAATATGGGAACAGTTAGGCGCTGGTACCTGTGGTTCAGGTCTGTGGCCAGGACTGAACAGAACCGGTCAAACAGCTCCCTGCACCCAAATCCCATGGGGAAGAAAGCTGGACCTTCAGAAGTGTGGACACTACTGAGAAGTAAGAGGAGACTACCCTTTGCCCAGACCCAAGAGAGAATTGCCAAGTGCCAACTGTGCCCCCTGGGTGCAAGGACCAAGGAGCAATCACGGGCAGGACACTTCTGATTCCTGCACGAGCCTAGACCTGAAAGACAATCACTAGGAGCCTGTACACACCTGAAATCAGAGCACCTGTTCTCAGAAAAGGCTGAAAGAAAATAGGAAAACAGTTCCACAGCATTGTTAAAACAGAGGCCTATAGGAGGGTCAAGTAACTCTCAGAAACAGCAAGACAAGCAAACACCAGAAACAACCCAATGGCTAGAGGCAAGCACAGGAACCTCGGCAACAGAAACCAAGACTACTTGGCATCATTAGAGCACAGTTCTTTCACCAAAGAAAATACTGGATATTCAAACACACTGGAAAAGCAAGATTTAGATTTAAAATCACATTTTATGATAATGATGGAGGACTTTAAGAAAGACATAAAGAACTCCCTTAAAGAAATGCAGGAAAACACAAGTAAAGAAGTAGAATCCCTTAGAGAGGAAACACAAAAATCCCTGAAAGAATTACAGGAAAACACAACCAAACAGGTGAAGGAATTGAATAAAACAGTTCAGGATTTAAAAATGGAAATAGAAACAATAAAGAAAATACAAACGGAGACAACCCTGGTTATAGAAAACCTAGGAAAGAGACAAAAAGTAGTAGATACAAGCATCACCAACAGAATACAAGAGATAGAAGAGAGAATCTCAGGGGCAGAAGATAACATAGAAAACATTGACATAACTGTCAAAAATAATGTAAAACGCAAAAAGCTCCTAGCCCAATACATACAGGAAATTCAAGACACAATGAGAAGATAAAACCTAAGGATAATAGGTATAGAGGAAAGTAAAGACTCCCAAATTAAAGGGCCACTGAATTTAATCAACAAAATTATAGAAGAAAACTTCCCTAACCTAAAGAAAGGGTTGCCCATGAACATACAAGAAGCCTACAGAACTCCAAATAGATTGGACCAGAAGAGAAATTCCTCCCTTCTCATAATAGTTAAAACACTAACTGCACAAAACAAAGAAAGAATATTAAAAGCAGTAAAGGAAAAAGGTCAAGTGACATATAAAGGCAGACCTATAAGAATTATAGCAGACTTCTTACCATAGACTATGAAAGCCAGAAGATCCTGGATAGATGTCATACAGATGGAGAAACCACAGTATTCTATAACAAAACCAATTTTACATAATATCTTTCTACAAATCCAACCATACAAAGGATAATAGGTGGAAAACTCCTACACAAGGAGAGAAACTACACCATCCAGAAAAAGAAAATAATTTCCTTGCAATGAAACCAAAAGAGGGACACACAAATATAATTCCACCTCTAACAACAAAAATAACAGAAGTGACAATCACTATTCCTTAATATCTCTCAACATCAACAGACTCCATTCCACAATAAAAAGACATAGACTAACAGACTGGATACATAAAGAGAACCCAGCATTTTGCTCCATGTAGGAAACACACCTTAGAGACAAAGACAGACACTACCTCAGAAAAAATGGCTGGAAAACAACTTTCCAAGCAAATGGCCCAAAGAAACAAGCTGGAGTTGCCACTCTAATATCAAATAAAATTGACTTTCAACCAAAAGTCATTAAAAAGTTAAGGAATGACATTTTATATTCAAGAAAGGAAAAATCCACTAAGATGAACTCTCAATCCTAAATATCTATGCTCCAAATGCAAGGGCACCTACATTCAGAAAAGAAACCTTACTAATGATGAAGCACACATTGCACCTCATGTGATAATAATAGGAGATTTCGGCACCCCACTCTCATTAGTGGACAGATCATGGAAACAAATTAAACAGAGACATAGAGAAAGGAACAGAAGTTATGAACCAAATGGACTTAACAGATATTTATAGAACATTCCATCCTCAAACAAGAGCATATACCTTCTTCTCAGCACCTCATGGTCCCTTCTCCAAAACTGACCATATAATCAGTCACGAAAGAGTCCTCAACAGATACAGGATGATAGAAATAATTCCCTGCATCCTATCAGATCACCACGGACTAAGAATGGTCTTCAATAACAACAATAATGACAGAAAGCACACATATACATGGACATTGAACAATGCTCTACTCTTGGTTAAGGAAGAAATGAAGAAAGAAATTAAAGACTTCTTAGAATTTAATGAAAATGAAGATACAACATACCCAAATATATGGGACACAATGAAAGTTATGCTAAGAGGAAAATTCATAGCTCTAAGTGCCTGCAAAAAGAAACAGGAGAGTGCATATGTCAGCAGCTTGAAGCACAGCTAAAATTTCTAGAACAAAAATAAATAAATAAATGCAAGAGGAATAGAAGGCAAGAAATAATCAAACTCAGGGCTAAAATCAACCAAGTAGAAATGAAAAGGACTAAACAAAGAATCAACAAAACCAGGAGCTGGTTCTTTGAGAACATCAACAAGATAGATAAACCCTTAGCCAGATTACCCAGAGGTCACAGAGTGTGTATCTAAATTAACAAAATCATTAATGAAAAGGGAGACATAACAACAGAATCTGAGGAAATTAAAAAAAATCATCAGATCCCACTATAAAAGTTAATATTCAACAAAACTGGAAAATCTGGAGAAACGGACAATTTTGTAGACAGATACTAGGTACCAAAGTTAAATCAGGAACAATTAAACCATCTAAACAGCCCCTTAATGCCCAAAGAAATAGAAGCAGTTATTAAATGTCTCCCAACCAAAAAGAGCGCAGGACCAGATGGGTTTAGTGCAGAATTCTATCAGACCTTCACAGAAGAGCTCATACTAACACTGTACAAACTATTCCACAGAACATAAACAATTGGAACACTTCCAAATTCTTTCTATGAAGCCACAATTACTCTTACACCAAAACCACACAAAGGCCCAACAAAGAAAGAGAACTTCAGACCAATTTCCCTTATGAATATTGACACAAAAATACTCAATAAAATTCTTGCAAACCAAATCCAAGAACACGTTACTATAATCATCCATCATGATCAGGTAGGCTTCATCCCAGGGATGCAGGGATGGTTTGATATATGGAAATCCATCAATGTAATCCACTATATAAACAAATTAAAAGATAAGAACCACATGATAATTTAATTAGATGTTGAGAAAGCATTTGACAAAATTCAACACCCCTTCATGAGAAAAGTCCTGAAAAGATCAGGAATTTGAGACCCATATCTAAACATAGTAGAAGCCATATACAGCAAACCAGTAGCTCACATCAAACTAAATGGAGAGAAACTTGAAGCAATCCCACTAAAATCAGGAACTAGACAAGGCTGCCCACTCTCTCCCTACTTATTCAATATAGTTCTCAAAGTCCTAGCCAGAGCAATCAGACAACGAGAGGAGGTCAAAGGGATACAAATTGGAAGGGAAGAAATAAAAATATCACTATTTGCAGATGATATGATAGTATACTCAAGTGACCCCAAAACTTCCACCAGAGAACCACTTAACCTGACAAACTACTTCAGCAAAGTGTTGGGGTATAAAATTAACTCAAACAAATCAGTAGCCTTCCTCTACTCGAAGGATAAACAGGCTGAGAAAGAAATTAGGGAAATGACACACTTCATAATAGTCCCAAATAATATAAAATATCTTTGTGTGACTTTAACCAAGCAAGTGAAAGATCTGTATGACAAAACCTTCAAGTCTCTGAAGAAAGAACTTGAGGAAGACCTCAGAAGATGGAAAGATCTCACATGGTCATGGATTGGCAGGATTAATATAGTAAAGTTGGCCATTTTGCCAAAAGCAATCTACAAATTAAATGCAATCCCCATCAAAATTCCTACTCAATTCTTTATAGAGATAGAAAGAGCAATTTGAAAATACATTTGGAATAACAAAAAACCCAGGATAGGTAAAACTATACTCAACAATAAAAGAACTTTTGGGGGAATCACCGTCCCTGACTTCAAGCAGTATTACAGAGCAATAGTCATAAAAACTGTATGGTATTGGTGCAGAGACAGGCAGATAGATCAGTGGAACAGAATTGAAGACCCAGAAATGAACCCACACACCTATGGTCACTTGATCTTTGACAAAGGAGCTAAAACCATCCAATGGAAGAAAGATAGCATTTTCAACAAATGGTGCTGGTTCAACTGGAGGTCAACATGTAGAAGAATGTAAATCGATCCATTCTTACTACCCTGTACAAAGCTTAAGTCCAAGTGGATCAAGGACTTCCACATCAAACCAAATACACTTAAACTAATAGAAGAAAAAAATGGGGGAAGAGTCTCAAACACCTGGATACCAGGGAAAATTTCCTCAATAAAACAATGACTTATGCTCTAAGATCAAGAATCGACAAATGGGACCTCATAAACCTGCAAAGCTTCTCTAAGGTAAAAGACACTGACATTAGAACAAAATAGCAACCAACAGGTTGGGAAAAGGTCTTTACCAATCCTCCATTTGATATAGGACTTATATCCAAAATATACAAAGAACTCACGAAGTTAGACTCCAGAGAGCCAAATAACCGTATTAAAAAGCGGGGTACAGAGCTAAACAAAACATTCTCAGCTGAGGAATATCAAATGGCCGAAAAGCACCTAAAGAAATATTCAACATCCTTAGTCATCAGGGAAATGCAAATCAAAACAACCCCGAGAATCCACCTCACACCAGTCAGAATGGCTAAAATAAAAAACTCAGGTGATAGCAGATGCTGGCGAGGATGTGGAGAAAGAGGAATACTCCTTCATTGTTGGTGGGATTGCTAACTAGTACAACTACTCTGGAAATCAGTCTGGAGTTTCCTCTGAAAATTGGACATTGCACTACCTGACCACCCATCTATACCTCTCCTGGGCATATACCCAAAAGATGCCCATTATATAACAAAGACCTATGCTTTACTATGTTCATAGCAGCCTTATTTATCATAGCCAGAAGCTGGAAATAACCCAGATGCCCTTCAACAGAGAAATGGATTAAAAAAATGTGGTGCATCTACACAATGGAGTACTATTCAGCTATCAAAAACAATGACGTCTTGAAATTCATAGGCAAATGAATGAACTAGAAAATATCATCCTGAGTGAGGTAACCCAGTCACAGAAAAACACACTTGGTATGCACTCACCCAAGTTGCAATCCATAGACCACAGGAAGCTCAAGAAGAAGGATGACCAAAATTGTTTGCTCCCACTCCTTTTTAAAAGGGGAAAAATATCCAGAGAAGGGGAGATGGAAGCAAAGTTCAGAGCAGTGACTAAAGGAAAGGCCATTCAGAGCCTGCTCCACATGTGACCCATATATATACAGCCACCAAACTAGATAAGGTTGATGAAGCTAAAAATGCTTGCTGAAAACGACCGGATATAGATCTCTCCTGAGAGACACATCCAGAGCATATCCAATACAGAGGTTAATGCTAGCAGCAAACCACTGAACTGAGAACAGGACCCCCTTGGGGGGAATTAGAGGAAGGATTGAAAGAGCCGAAGGAGCCTGCAACATCCTAAGGACAGACAATGCCAACCAACCAGAGCTTCCAGGGACTAAACCACTACTGAAAGACTATAAATGAACTGACCCAGGGATCTAACTGCATAGGTAGCAGAGAATTACCTTGTTGGGGCACCACTGTAAGGGGAAACCCTTAGTCCTGCCAAGGTTGGATCCCCAGTTCAGGGGAATGTGGAGGGAGTGGTAAGGGGATGGATGAGTGGGAACACCTGTATGGGGAAGGGGAAAGGATGGGGGATATGGACAGGAAACTGGGATAGGAAATAACGTTTGAAATGTAAGTAACAAAATATATCTAATAAAAAAATAAAAAACACCATGACTTTACAAAGTTAAAAAAAAATAGCATACTGGAAAAAAATAAACCCAGCTCAGCATCAACACTGGCTGGGGTCAGGCTACCAGAAAAAAAATCCCTACTTCCTTGGAGAGGACTTAAAGTGATGATAAGGATATATCAACTTCCTATGGCCTGTGCTTGCTATCATGTTACTCATAAGAGAGTTTATGTGGTTATAGGAATTGAAAGCTATGGATTGGGCATGCTCGGCAGAGTAGTCTGTCATCTGTCATAATCTTCATTCAATACTTGGTCTTACAATACAAATTATTAGGAAAATGGAGAAATTTT
Organism: Rattus rattus; assembly: GCF_011064425.1. Taxonomy (NCBI): domain Eukaryota; kingdom Metazoa; phylum Chordata; class Mammalia; order Rodentia; family Muridae; genus Rattus; species Rattus rattus. The sequence continues at coordinate 77,261,237 of NC_046159.1, forward strand.
GTATAGAAGGGGCTAACATAACCATAATTAGGTGTTACTTAAATAAATAATAAATTCTCATAAGCATAAAAATAAAAATGATATGTGAATGTTTAATTCATTACTATTATTAAATATAAGATAAAGACAATTCCAAAACAGCTTTAAAAACTTTCACATATCAATACTATCAGAATACAACTGACAAATTAAATGAGAATGCATTGCAAGTTTCAAAAGCTGGGAAAACTGCAGATAACCTTTTCATCATGATGAAACGCCATCTTTCTGAGCAGAATAGTATATATTAGCAGAAAAAGGAAATAAAAAAGAAGTATAAGAAGATGTTAATAACATTTTCTATAGATATTGAAATCAATCAAGTGAGTTCTTATGAAAAAAGCGAGTAGAATTCTGGCTTAGTGATATTTCTCTATTAAGTGTTTTATCATGACAGCTGTATCTCTGTATATGAGATAGGGGATTACTAAACTGGCAGAGAGCTACAACCAAGTGTACTAGTCAGATATTTGTATTGTTCTTTCTGTGGCTAATCACAGATCTTATATTTTGTGAACATTTGTCCCTCTTCATTTGTCTATTGGATATAAAAAGCATCTAAGAGATAATAGCTGAGAAAAAGTTGACTGCAGAAATTCTGGAAGAGATTGCAATGCTGGGAAGAAGAAAGCAAAGGGAGGCTATTTGCCAGGAGAGCATTAACAAGAATAGAATGATGTGTATCAGAGGAGAGACATAGAGCTGACAACATCCAGAACAGAGTCTCAGGATTTACCATATTAAGCTTGCTAGTAATCTTCCTAGATAAAATTCCTGAGCTGTAAAACATTAAAAAGGATAAGTGTAATTAATCATGTCACTGATGAATCTGAGAATGCTGCTATGTATCTACAATCTTACCATTAAACATGCCAAAGCAGGCATGTCTGAGAATTCCAAAACTGATTTATATCATAGATCACACACACACACACACACACACACACACACACACACACACACACACACACACACACACACCTCGATATAAAGTGATCATATCACAAAGATAATGAAAAAGTAGAAAAAATTCCCTGTGCAGGCACCACACTCTTAAAGTTAACCAAGTTAGAGGCACTCCACTAAATGATTCTAAAATAAAGGATAAAAATGGGAGTCAAAATAGCAAGATTTCAGTATTAAAGAAGAGAGTTGGGTTTATAGGTCAAAATAAAGTATGAAAATTTGGTACCATACATAAGAATAATATTATTCCTTATAGGGACATAAGAAACATACAGTTGTGAGAGTGCCTTTTCAATGAGAAAACATTAAAATAATAAGACACACTTTTAATGTTTTCCTTACACTTTGCAAAATCATCCTAAATTATATGACATACCTAAAACGAAAATATCAAGCTATGCAACAAATACAGCCACTGTGTGGAGGCATAGTTTGTTATTAGATTTATAAATGTCAGAGGAGGCAAATCAGAGAGAGAGAGAGAGTAAGACAGAAAATCAAAACTTTTCTGTAGAATCACAAAAAGATGTCACAGAGAGAATACTTGATGGATTAGAAAGGACTTTGAACACACTATACAACTAATGTGTTAGGGTCTTATTGCTGTGAACAGACACCATGAACAATGTAAGTTTTATTACCCTGTACAAAGCTTAAGTCCAAGTGGATCAAGGACCTCCACATCAAATCAGATACACTAAAATTAATAGAAGAAAAAGTGGGGAAGCATCTCGAACACATGGGCACTGGAGAAAATTTCCTGAACAAAATACCAATGGCTTATGCTCTAAGATCAAGAATCGACAAATGGGATCTCATAAAACTGCAAAGCTTCTGTAAGGCAAAGGACACTGTGGTTAGGACAAAACGGCAACCAACCGATTGGGAAAAGATCTTTACCAATCCTACAGCAGATAGAGGCCTTATATCCAAAATATACAAAGAACTCAAGAAGTTAGACCGCAGGGAGACAAATAACCCTATTAAAAATGGGGTTCAGAGCTAAACAAAGAATTCATAGCTGAGGAATATCGAATGGCTGAGAAACACCTAAAGAAATGTTCAACATCTTTAGTCATAAGGGAAATGCAAATCAAAACAACCCTGAGATTTCACCTCACACCAGTAAGAATGGCCTAGATCAAAAACTTAGGTGACAGCAAATGCTGGCGAGGATGTGGAGAAAGAGGAACACTCTTCCATTGTTGATTGCAAACTGGTACACCCATTCTGGAAATCAGTCTGGAGGCTGCTCAGAAAATTGGACTTTGAACTGCCTGAGGACCCAGTTATACCTCTCTTGGGCATATACCCAAAAGATGCCCCAACATATAACAAAGACACATGCTCCACTATGTTCATAGCAGCCTTATTTATAATAGCCAGAAGCTGGAAAGAACCCAGATGCCCTTCAACAGAGGAATGGATACAGAAAATGTGGTACATCTACACAATGGAATATTACTCAGCTATCAAAAAACAATGACTTTATGAAATTCATAGGCAAATGGATGGAACTGGAAAATATCATGCTGAGTGAGGTAACCCAATCACAGAAAAACACACATGGTATGCACTCATTGATAAGTGGCTATTAGTCCAAATGCTTGAATTGCCCTAGATGCACAGAATACATGAAACTCAAGAAGGGTGACCAAAATGTGAATGCTTCACTCCTTCTTTAAAAGGGGCACAAGAATACCCTTTGGAGGGAATAGGGAGGCAAAGTTTAGAACAGAGGCAGAAGGAACACCCATTCAGAGCCTACCCTACATGTGGCCCATACATATATAGCCACCCAATTAGACAAGATGGATGAAGCAAAGAAGTGCAGGCCGACAGGAACCAGATGTAGATCTCTCCTGAGAGACACAGCCAGAATACAGCAAATACATAGGCGAATGCCAGCAGCAATCTACTGAACTGAGAACGGGACCCCTGCTGAAGGAATCAGAGAAAGGACTGGAAGAGCTTGAGGGGGCTTGAGACCCCATATGAACAACAGTGCCAACCAACCAGAGCTTCCAGGGACCAAACCACTACCTAAAGACTATACATGGACTGACCCTGGGCTCCAACCTCATAGGTAGCAATGAATAGCCTAGTAAGAGCACCAGTGGAAGGGGAAGCCCTTGGTCCTGCCAAGACTGAACCCCCAGTGAATGTGATTGTTGGGTGGAGGGTGGTAATGGGGGGAGGATGGGGAGGGGAACACCCACAGGGAAGGAGAGTGGGAGTGGTTAGGGGGTTGTTGGCCCGGAAACTGGGAAGGACCATAACAATCGAAATGTAAATAAGAAATACTCAAGTTAATAAAGATAAAAAAAAAAGAAATTCTCAAGTTAGTAAAGATGAAAAAAAAGGACAACATTTAATTGGGGCTGGCTTATAGGTTCAGAGGTTCAATTCAGTATCATCAAGGCAGGAGCATGGCAGCATGACAGCATCCAGGCAGGCATGCTGCAGTAGGATCCGAGTTCTACATTTTCAACTGAAGGAAGCCAGGAACAGACTGAGCACCCTCAGCCAGCTAGGAAGAGGGTCTCCAAGCTCACATCCAAAGTGACACACTTCTTCCAACAAGGCCACACCTTCTAATATTGCCACTCCCTGGCCAAACATATGCAAACCATCACAGTCCACTCTTTGACCACTATAAGATTGTTGAAACACATGAGTCTGTGGAACCATACCTAAATATGGCATAATAAAAAGTACATTTAGTCCAAGTTCTAAGGTCCCCATAGTCTATAGTAGTACCAACAATGTTAAAAGTCCAAAGTTCAAAGTCTCTTTCAAGATCCTTCTAATCACTTAACTGTAATACCCAAATTTAAGATAGGCAAGTCATCTTCATGTCTGATGTCAAAGTAGTCTTCACATTTTCAACTCCTTTTTCATCTTATTTGACTACAACAAATTTCTTTCTCCTGAGCTGTTTCCACACCCTGTTGGCAGTTTTCCTCAGCAGATAACCTGTGGTTCTGGAATCTTTAACATCTCTTGGTCTCCAAAACAGTTTCACTGTTACAGCTTGTTTCAATGTCTGGGATACACACATGATCCTCCAAAGGGCTAGCTTCACTTCTCCAGCTCTGCCTTCTGTATAAGTTTAACTTCAGGCTGATCCACACTACAGGCTGTTATTCTTGGTAATAATCCCTTTATACTATTGTCTTCAATACTAGATGCCTTGCATCTAGGCTTCACCAATAACCACTCCTAGGCCCTCTTCATGATGCAAAACCTCAACTCCCTTGCCTAACCCCTTCAGTCCTGGGCTATCAATTGCAACTGAGGGTGTACCTTCACCAATGGCCTTCCACAGCCTCTCACAGTGCCCAGCCTCAGCTGCAGTTCATGGTGCATTCATGCCTTCAAAACAAGTATGTGCAACTCTTACATACTACCAAGTCCAGCCATAGTACAAGGTACAACCTTGCATCTCTGGAACACGGCTCTGAAAAAACATTTCCCAGAAGATTTCACCTCAGTGATGCTGATCTCTTTCTTAGCTCCAGCTAACTAGCATCAATTGTCTCCTTCTCCTCTTAAATATGAAGTCAGAGACACATGGCTGAAGCTCCTGAGTTCTGCTGCTTGCAGGAGCTGGAACATGGCCCCTTGTTCTATTATATTATCACTAGATTATCACTAGATTTTTTTTTTAACTTTTTCACTGCTTAAACTTGCCTGTCCTGGATCTTTCTCTGTAGATTGACCTTGAATTTAGAGGTCTGTATGCCTGTCTCCTGGGATTAAATGTTTGTACTAAGTTGCCTGGAGCTAACTTAGTTGTGTGGGTCTTGCCCTAAGTTCATTACTCCCTTAATTCAATTTGATATTCTTGAACACAGGATTCAGTTCCATTTCAGTTCTGGGTGTTACTTTAATAATCAAAACATATATTTTGTATTTTTCCTTTCTCAACTTCCTTTTTTTCATGAAATTCTGTTCATGAGACTTAACCACAGAACAAAGTCTATGATGGGTGTTTCTGTGACTTCCTTAGCCTCAGGCAGACTCTTCAAACAAGGGCAAAAAAGCCCCATTCTTCACCAAAATACCACAAAAGCAGTCTTCACAGCATGTACCCAAATTCTTTTCTTCTGAAACCACTTGGGCCAGGCCTGTATAATTCAAATCACTCTCAGTAATAAAGACTTCCGCATTCCTACTAAGATAGCCCATTAGGCCCCATTTAAAGCATTCCACTGCTTTCCAAATCCAACCCAAAATCCACATTCTTCCAGACAAAAGCATGGTCAGGCCTATCACAGCTATACCCCACTCCTGATACCAACTTTTGTCTTAGTTAGGGTTTTATTGCTGTGAACAGATACCATGACCAATTTAAGTTTTATAAAGGGTAACATTTAATTGGGGTTGGCTTACAAGTTCAGAGGTCAGTCCAATATCATCAAGGTGGGACAATGGCAGCATTACAGCATCCAGGCAGGCATGGTGCAGGAGTTGCTAAGTTCTACATCTTCACCCAAAGGAAGTCAGGAACAGACTCAGCATTCTAGGGGGAGCTGGGAGGAGGACGTCCAAGCCCACCTCTTAGTGACACACTGTCTTCAACAAGGCCACACCTTCTAATAATGCCACTCCTTGAGCTAAGCATATGCATCACAAGACCTATCAGAAGTATGTCATGCTTCTCAACAGAGACTCTAAAAGCCAGAAGATCCTAGACAGACAACTTTGAGACACTCTGAGACCACACATACCAGCCCAGGCTAATATACCTCACAAAGTTCTCCATCATAATAGATGGAGAAATTAAGATATTTAATGACAAAACCAAATTTAAGGAACACCTTTCTACTAATCAAGCACTACAGAGTATACAAGACAGAAAATTACAATACAAGCCTTCTGTACCCAGGTCCTGTGCTGGAGAGAGCTGGACTCTCAGAAGTGCAGACAATTCTGAAAGCTCAGAAGAGGCAATTACTTCTCACATTCCTGACTCAAGAAGAACCTGCCTAGTGTACTCTATGCCCTCTGGGCACAGGAACTTGAGAGCAGTCAGGGGCAGGACACTTTCAGTTTCTGCCTGGGCCCAGAGCTGAACTGGTCCCACAGATCTCTGTACCCAAATCCTGTTGGGGAGAGAAGTGGATTCTCAGAAGTGCAGACAATCCTGAGAGCTCAGGGGAGACCACCAAATCTGCTTGCACTCCTAGTTCAAGAGAAACAATCCTGGTGCCCTCTGGATACAAGATCCTAATAGCAGTAATCAGTAGGAATGTTCTGGTTTCTGTCTGTGCCTGGAACTGAACTAAACTGGTTCTACAGTACTCTGTACCTAGGTCCTGTGGGGAAGAGAGTTGGACTTCACAAGTGTGGACAATCCTGAGAGCTCAGAGGATACAACTACTTCTGCTCATACTCCTGACCCAAGAGGAACCTGCCTAGTACTCTCTGTGCCTTCTGGGCACAGAAACCTGGGAATAGTCAGGGGTAGGACTGGTTCAGTTTCTGTGTATGCCCAGAGCTAAAAGCAAATCATCAGAAGCACTGAGACACCTGAGGGCAGAGTTAAGACCAACTCTTCTGCTCCAAGTGACCTGACTGAAGGCTTCAGAACACACAAACCCAGGAGTAGCTAAAAGAAACTCTCTGTTCTCAGATCCAGCTAAAAGAAAACAGGTCTACAGGAGTGCTAACACAGGGCTTACAATGGGGGCCAAGCCAGTGTCAGAGAAAACAAGACAAGTTAACACCAGAGACAACCTGATGGATAGAGGCAAGTACAGGAACCTAAGCAACAGAAACCATGATTACTTAGCATCATCAGAGCCTCTTTCTCCAACCAAAGCAAATACTGACTATCCAACAGTGGAAAAGCAAGATTTGAATTTAATATCTCATCTCATGATGATGATAGAGGACTTTAATAAGGACATAAATAACTCACTTAAGGAAATGCAGAACCACACAGGTAAACAAGCTTTAAAGAGGAAACACAAGAGTTCCTTAAAGAATTACAGGAAAATGTAATCAAATAGGTGAAGGAGTTGAACAAAACAATGCATGATTTAAAACTAGAAATAGAAGCAATAAAGATAGCACGAAGGGAAATAAACCTGGAGATAGAAAACCTAGGAAAGAGATCAGGAGTCATAGGTACAAGCATCACTAACAGAATGCAATAGATAGAAGAGACTCTCAGTGGCAGAAGATATCATAGAAAACATTGGCAAAACTGTGAGCAATAATGTAAAATGCAAAAAGGTCCTAACTTAAAACATCCAGGAAATCCAGTACACAATGAGAAGATCAAACCTAAGGATAATAAGTATAGAAGGGAAGATTCCTAACTTAAAGGGCCAGAAAAATCTCCAACAAAATTATTGAAGAAAACTTCTCTAACTAAAGAAAGTAATGCCCATAAACATACACGAAGCCCACAGAACTCCAAATAGATTGGACCAGAAAAGAAATTCTTCCCATCACATAATAGTCAAAACACCAAATGCACAAAATAAAGAAAGGATATTAAAAGTAGTAAGGGGAAAAGGTCAAGTAACATACAAAATAAGACCTAACATAATTACACCAGACCTCACCAGAGACTATGAAAGCCAGAAGATCCTGAGCAGATGTCATACAGACCCTAAGAAAACACAAATGCCAGCCCAGCAAAACTCTCAATTAACATAAATGGAAAAACCAAGATATTCCATGACAAAACCAAATTTACACAATATCTTTCTACAAATTCAGACCAAAAAAGGATAATAGATGAAAAACTCCAACACAAGGAAGGAAACTATACCCTAGAAAAAGCAAGGAAATAATCTCCTTGCAACAATAGCAAAAGAAGAGAGCCACACAAACATAATTCCAAATTCAAAAACAAAAGTAACAGAAAACAACAATAATTACTCCTTAATATCTCTTAACATGGATGGACTCAATTTCCCAAGTAAATACATAGACCAACAGATGGGATACTTAAAGAAAACCCAGCATTTGCTGCATATAGGAAACACACTTCAGTGACAAAGACAGACACTACCTAAGAGTAAAAGGCTGCAAAATGATTCTCCAAGCATATGGTCTGAAGAAACGAGTTATTATAACCATTCTATTGTAGAATAAAGTCAACATTAAGCCAAAAGTTATCAAAAAAGATAAGGAAGGGGGTTGGGGATTTAGCTCAGTGGTAGAGCGCTTGCCTAGGAAGCGCAAGGCCCTGGGTTCGATCCCCAGCTCCGAAAAAAAGAACCAAAAAAAAAAAAAAAGATAAGGAAGGACACTTCATCTTCATCAAGATGAACTCTCAATCCTGAATATCTATTCTCCAAATAAGAGGGTACCTACATTCATAAAAGAAACCGTACTAAAGCTTGAAGCACATATTGAACCTCATACAATAATAATAGGAGATTTCAGCACCCCACTCTCATCAATGGACAGATCATGGACACAAAAACAAAACAGAGACATAGAGAAACTAACAGAAGTTATAAACCAAATAGATTTAACAGATAATTATAGAACATTTCATCCAAAAAAGAAAGAATACACCTTCTTATCAGTACCTCACAGTACCTTCTCCAAAATTCACCTTATAATTGGTTACAGAACAGGACTCAACAGATAAAAGAATATTGAAATAATCCCATGCATCCTATCTGATAACTGCAGCCTAAGTTTGGTCTTCAATAACTACAAAAATGACAGAAAGCCTATATAATCATAGAAGATTGACAATGTTCTACTTAATGATAACTTTGTCAAGAAGAAATCAAGAAAGAAATTAAAGGCTCTTTAGAATTTAATGAAAATGAAGGCACAACGTACCCAAACTTACGGGACACAATGAAAGCACTGATAAGAGGAAAACTCATAGCTCTGAGTGCCTCCAAAAAGAAACTGGAGAACCTATACATTAGCAGCTTTACAGCACACCTAAAACTTCTAGAACAAAAAAGAAGCAAATATACCAAAGAGGATTAGATGGCAGAAAATAATCAAACTTAGGGCTGAAATCAACCAAGTAGAAACAAAAAGAACTAAACAAATAATAAACAAAACCAGGAGCTGGTTGCTTGAGAAAATCACCAATATAGTTAAACCTTTAACCAGACTAATCAGAGGGCACACAGAGAGTATTTAAGTTATTAACATCAGAAATGAAAAAGGAGACATAACAAGAGAATCTGAGGAAATTAAAAAATAATCAGATCCTACTATAAAAGCCTATACTCAACAAAATTGAAAAAAAAACTGGATGAAATGGACAATTTTCAAGACAGATACCAGGTACCACAGTTAAACCAGGATCAGATAAACCATCTAAACAGTCCTATAACTCCTAAAGAAATAGAAGCAGTTATTAAAATTCTGTAGTCCAAGAAAAGCCCAAGATCAGATGGTTTTTGTGCAGAATTTTATCAGAAGACCTCATACTAATATAGTCCAAACAATTTCACAAAATAGAACCAGAAGGAGCACTAACCAATTCCTTCTATGGGGCCACAATTACGTTTATACCCAAACCACACAAAGACCCAACAAAGAAAGATAATATCAGACCAATTTCTCTTATGAATATTGATGCAAAAATCCTCAATAAAATTCTAGGAGACCAAATCCAAGAACAGATCAAAAAGATCATTTATTATGATCAAGTAGGCTTCATCCCAGGGAAGCAGGGATGGTTCAATATACCAGTAGTCAACATCAAACTAAAAGGAGAGAAACTTGAAGCAATCCCACCAAAATCAGGGAGTAGACAAGGCTGCCCACCCTCTCCACATCTATTCAATATAGTAATTGAAGTCCTAGCCAGTGCAATCAGACAACAACAAAAGGAGGTCCAAGTTACACAAATAGGAAAGGAAGAAGTCAAAATATAACTACTTGCAGATGATATGATAGTATATGTAAATGGCCACATGATGCTCCCTCAAGAAGAAGCATGAACAAAGTATGGATGCCTCAGTCCTTAAAAGGGGGAACAAAAATAATCATGGGAGGAGATATGGTGACAGATTTTGAATCAGAGACTGAAGGAATGGCCATTCAGTGCTTGCTCCACCTGGGGATCAAGCATATATACATATGAAACATAAATAAAACATAAATAAAAAAACATCCAATTTAAGAAAATGTAAATTAAAAATGCATCCAGTAAAAGAAAAAACAAACAAAGAAATATTTGCCTGTTTTTAACAATCCTTTTATTTGGGATGCCAATTATTATATATAAAATAAAAAAAGAAAATTATATATAAAATAAAAAAAGAAAATTACAACAGGAGGGTAACTACACCTAAGAAAAATCAAGTCATTAATAATCTCAAAACAAATAATGAAGAACATACATACACACACACACACACACACAGATATACATGTACACAGACAGACAGACACACTAAAACCTCCAACAACATAAATAACATTAACTAACACTCATTGGTTTTTAATATCTCTATAGCAATAGTTGCAATAGGGCAGTAAAAAGACACAGGCTAAAAAAAGTGGAAACTTAAAAAGGGTCACTTGTTCAGCTGCAAAAAAGAAACACACTTCAGCAATATCACTACCTCAGAGTAAAGGCCTGGAAAAAGTTTTGAATAAAATGGTCCGCAGAAACAACCTAGAATAGCCATTCTAATATCCATCAAAATAGACTTTCAGCCAAAATTAATCAAAAGAAATGAGGATACTTCATACTCAACGAAGGAAAAAGTCACAAAGATGAAGCCCTAAACTCAAGGTCACCAACATTTGTAAAATCTCTTTACTAAAACCCAAAATGCACATAGACCATAACACAATAATAGGGGATATTTAAAAACACCATTCTCCCAAATGGAGAGATCACTGAAACAGAAAATAAACAGTGACACAGTGAAACTAACAGAAATTATGAACCAGATTAATTGAAGATAGAGATATATATGAACCAAACTTTCATCCCAAAACAAAAGAAAATATCTTATTCTCAAAACTTTTTGAAACCTTCTCCACAATTCACCATAATTTTGGGTACAAAATAAGTTGCACCACATACAAGAAGATTGAAATAATCCCATGCATTCTGTCACATCACCACAGACTAAAGAAGGACTTAAAAGGTAGCACAAAGAAAACACACACACACACACACACACATACTCATGCAAACTGAACCAGTCTCTACTCAATGAGAAATCAGTCAGGGAAGAACTAAAGAAATCAAAGACTTTCTAGAATTCAATGAAAATGAAGACACAGGATACCCAAAATTATGAAAACACTGTTTAGAGGAAATCATCATGGTGACGGGTCATCAAGTAAAGTTATTGGAAAGGGGAATAATTCAGAAGGCAATTGTAATTAGGTATTAAGGCCATATTTTCATATTTTGTGAGAAACTGAAAGAGAAAACATGATCAAATTAATCCAAATTTCAACCCTGTGAAATATTTCATGGCAACTTCTACATGTTCCAGGGATGGATTTTTTTTTAAATATTGCAAGAATTAAGACTGCACTTGATTCTACTTTCCCTCTGCAGCACAGTATCACTTGCTTAGGATATACTGGTTACTATGCCCTGCATCTCTACAGACAGTGTATCAGTAGCAATCTCCCTGCACTCAACCATTCTGCCATAAAACAGATTTAACTACTCAATTTATCAAATATGAACAGGAGAAGATTCAATGTCACATTCACCAGAATGCATGTTAGTCTTTCTGCAATTTTCTATCAACTGATCACAAGGTGGACATTCACTTTGTATTTTTAATTCCCCATTTTGAGCTTATAATTGGGTACATGGTTTGTTTCTCCCATTCTAATATTTAATGTTAGAAATGCCTATTCTTTCATTTAAAATAAACGTATATGGTTATTTCTCTCGAAATGCACTGATGAATGTGAAACAAATGATCCAGATGTGTTATCTCTGCAGACTTAAAAATGTCTAAGGAAGAGCTCTCAGTGGACATAGTCTCATAGTATATGCATGTATGTGTGAATTCATCCATAAAATCCCTAAATGAATAATGGAAATTTATGGATTGAGTACGTTAAATTGGTTTTAAAATGTCTCATAGCAAAAGATGTAGATAATGTTTGCTTCAATCTTTGCAAAGTGTTAAGGACACAACACAAAAGTAAAGACAGATATATTTCTAATTCTTACCTTACTGCACCAAAATCGTAAGCAGCTGAAACAAGAAATGACTATAACTCTAATATTGAAAATCCAACATCACAAATTTAAAAGATATTACATGCTCTAGCACACTCTTGATTGAAAATTTTGAATTCAGTGAATTCTTGTGCCAAGCTGCTACTAAAAACATTTTACTATAGAGTTGGAATTGTGTGTGCTCAGAGTCTGAGTAATTGCAGGAAGCACAAATTAAAGAGGATCTTGGAATGGAATATATGGAGTCACATGATGAAAAATGCATACAATAACATTAAAACACACAAATGAGACAAATGAATATTTAAAAAAACATGTCAATACAAGACACTTGCCTTACAAAATTATTTATGGCAAAAGGTGCTTTCCAATCTGTTGTTGCTTCTAGTGGATAAGGATGAAAAATAGGAAAAAATGCACCAATTATAAAATTCCCATCATGATACAAATGGTATTTTGTTTCATTTAGGCAGGAAGTGTTTAAAATGTTACAAATTAAAGTTGGCGTCTGCAGAATCAAGGAAATAAATAGTGAAGAGAACAGCATATTAATAGTTCTTTCTTCCAAGATCTAAGACCTGGTGTATTAAGACTCATTGTGTATTATATATATGCAAAGTTCATGTGTGTGTGTGTGCATGTGTGTGTGTGTGTGTGTGTGTGTGTGTGTATTCTTATGACATTGATGACTAAATATATCACTCTAATCAGCCTGAGATGTTTCCAAGGATTCTTTCTTTACCCTTTGAGAGTTCCAATGCACATTGTCCTTCAGGCCCTGCATCTGAGGTTCCTTCCACACTCAGTGAAAAACAAGTTATTATATAAGATAACATATTTTCATCTCCAAGCAGGATCAAAATTATTTTCCTCCAAGACTTTATGACCCCACAGTTGGACTCTCCTATGTTTTTGGACCCAAGGCTTTTCTAAGAAGAAAAACATACATATTACATCAGCTGAACTCTGTGTTGGAAAAAGATGAACAGGCAAAGAAAGACTCATGGCAGGCCTTGATAAGCTAAATAAAAGGCACAATATGCTCCATAAAACTTAATAATGTTGGCATTATGTTTACCTGCGACTTTCCTATGGGTCTCAGCATTTAGACAGCATTCTGTCTATGAAATATTTGTATCTATATGCAAAATTTTCCTATCCTGTATTCCAGACACTTGGTGTGTCATTCTTGGTAACCAACTGTTTAAGTGAACTCACCACTTCAGATCAATAATTTCATTGTATAAATCATGTCACTAATTTCATCGTAATTTTGATCTTCTTAAATATTCTTTTATTATAATCTATGATAGAAGATTGAATCACCATATGCCCATTATCCTCCTTCCATTTAAATATAGCACTTTTTAAATATGAGTGTCCAAAAGAAATACCTCCATATATCCAAAGAACATATTTGCTGATGATCACTATGCTCTTTGCAGGAAGTGACTGAAAAGATATATTAAAAGGTGGTGTTATTTTCTAGTCCAGAAGACAAGTTTAGGGTAGTAAAATATTTCATGCTACAGTATAGACATTGTCACATTCTTGTGATAATTTTCTCAACATAAATGCCATACAATATAAACAGCAAATCAGTGTTTGGGCAATGAATTTCTTATGATGCCCTTCAATGATTTTTATATACATTATTGTGTCTCATGCCCCTGAAATGACTGTTTTTTTTTTATCACAGGAGTTTAGAACTCATGGTTTTGTTTACCTGGACACATTACAAAAATGTACAGCCACGAAAAAAATTAGTTTCACAGGCCCCCAAGAACCTAAGGCTAGATATATTTCAAAAACTACTGATCTCACTCTTGGAAATATACCTGAAGGTCAATGAATCCTCCTACAGAGACAAGAGTACAATCATGTTCACTGAATGTCTATTTATAATAGTAAGATACTGGAAACAGGCTTGATGTGTATAAACAGGTAAATAGATAAAAAGAATGTGCTATGTTACAATGGTTTATTACTCAGATGACTTTTTTTGTTTTTAATTTTTATTTGATATTTTGGTTTAAAATTCAAATGTTATTCTACTTCCCATTTTCCTGTCCATAAGTCCCATATCCCATCCACCTCCCCCTTCTTCTATAAGGGCGTTCTCCCTCCCCAACCACCAATCCCTTCCTTCCTCCCCGCCCTGACATTCCCCTACAGTGGCAGGACCAAGGGCTTCTCCTCTCATTGATGCCCACAAGGCCATCCTCTGCTACATGTGTAGCTGGAGCCATGGGTCTGTTCATGTGTAGTCTTTGGGTAGTGGTTTAGTCCCTGGGAGCTCTGGTTGGTTTGTATTGTTCTTATGTGGTTGCAAGCCCCTTCAGCTCCTTCAATCCTTTCTCGAACTCCACCAATAGGGACCGTATTCTCAGTTCAATGTTTTGCTGCTAGCACTTGCCTCTGTATTTGACATGCTCTGGCTGTGTTTCTCAGTAGATAGCTATATCAGGCTCCTGTCAGCATGCAAGTCTTGGCATTAACAATATTGTCTGTTTTGGTGGCTGTATGTGTATGGGCTAGATCCCCATGTAGGACATTCTCTGAATGGTCTTTCCTTCACTCTCTGCTCCAAAGTTTTCCTCCATATTTCCACCTTTTAATATTTTTGTTCCACCTTCAAAAATGGACTGAGGCATCCACAGTTTGGTCATCCTTCTTGAGATTTAGGTGATCTGTGAATTGTATCTTGGGTAATCCAAGCTCTTGGGCTAATATACATTTATCAGTGAGTGCATACTATGTGTGGTTTTTTTGTGATTGGGTTATCACACTCAGTATGATATTTTCTAGTTCCATATATTTACCTATGAATTTCATGAAGTCATTGTTTTTGATAGTTGTGTAGTATCCCATTGTGTGTAAATGTACCACATTTTCTGTATCCGTTCCTCTGTTGAGGGACATCTGGTTTCTTTTTAGCTCCTGGCTATTATAAATAAGGCTGCTATGAACATAGTGGAGCATGCGTCCTTGTTGTATGTTAGAGAATTTTATGGGTATATGCCCAGGAGTGGTATACCTGGGTCCTCAGGTAGTACCATATCCAATTTTCTGAGGAACCTCCAGACTGATTTCCAGAGTGGTTGTACCAGCTTGCAATCCTAACAGTGGAGGAGTGTTCCTCTTTCTCCACATCCTCACCAGCATCTGTTATCACATGAGTTTTTGATCTTGGACATCTGACTGGTGTGAGGTTGAATCTCAGGGTTGTTTTGATTTGCATTTCCTTGATAACTAAGGATATTGAACATATCTTTAAGTGATTGTAAACCATTTGATATTCCTCAGTTGAGAATTCTTTGTTTACTTCTGTACCCCATTTTTAATAGGGTTATTTGATACTCTGATTGTAAATTCTTGAGTTCTTTGTATATATTAGATATTAGCCCTCTATGGGATTTAAGATTGGTAAAAATCTTTTCTCAATCTACCGGTTGATGTTTTGTCCTAATGACAGCACCCTTTGCCTTAAAGAAGCTTTATAATTTTATGAAGACCCATTTGTCGATTCTTGATCTTAGAACATAAGCCGTTGGTGTTCTCTCTAGGAAAATTTCCCCAGTGTCCATGTGTTAAAGGCACTTCCACACTTTTTCTTCCATTAGTTTAAGTATATTTGGTTTATATGGAGGTCCTAGATCCACTTGGACTTGAGCTTTTTACAGGGTGTTAAGAATGGTTCAATTTGCCTTCTTCTACATGCTGACCACCAGTTTAATCAGCACAATTTGTTGAAAATGCTATCTTTTTTTTTAATCACTGAATGTTTTTTCACTCCTTTGTTAAAGATCAAGTGACCATAGGTGTGTGGTTCACTTTTGGATCTTTAATTCTATTCCATTTATCTACCTGCCCGTATCTGTACCAATACCATGCAGTTTTTTTTTTATGAGAAATAATAAACATTCTTTATTAGATATATGAAAACAACACTGAAATGCCTTTCAGTAAGTAAAATTTAGTATCTTTTGACACGAGAATTTCTGGCTAATTTGGCATAGAAGAGAAGAAGAAAAGAATGTTCTTTTCAAACATTTTGTGTAGCAAGCTAATGGTGACAGTTGGAAACAGGCAAATCTTGCTCAGCTCTGAGGTAGTTCAGACATGTTCATGTAACCAGTTATATAAGTCAATATGTGAAATAAAGCTTCAGCAGCCTCTGAGGCAGCATTTCCATCTTTGTGGAAAATTGAACATTACTAATTAAGCCAAATATTTTCTTTAGAAAAGGAAAGCAGAGATAGTATTCTCTAAGCTGGAACTGCTATTTTTAAAAAGGATCATATTCACTTTACTGTGAGCCAATTTTACTCAAACCAAGTGAAATTTTCTGCTAGTCTTTCACAATTTGAATTCTGATGTATGAATGAAATCTTGGTACAGGTTAAAATCATGAGACAATCAGTTTGTAGTAAGTAGGCAGTGCATACTAGTCACTTGTAGCCTTTTCTAAGGCAAGGCACTATGTTTACCTATGTTTACCTCTTCTCTTGCTTTCTTTTTTTTTTCTTGGTTCTTTTTTTCGGAGCTGGGGACCGAACCCAGGGCCTTGTGCTTCCTAGGCAAGCGCTCTATCACTGAACTAAATCCCCAACCCCTTCTCTTGCTTTCTTAATTGCAGTAAAGACCATCCCTGTTCCAGGTATTCTCAGATCCTCCATCATCACATCCTCCTTAGAAGATGTCTTTGTGCTTGGTGATCTTTATGTAAAGTGATCCAGTCCAGAATTGTGCTGCCTCTCCTTCTCACAGGTGGCCCTAAGCATTATTTTAAAGTACAATCTTGTCTTTCTTTCTTTCTTTCTTTTTTTTTTTTATTAACTTGAGTATTTCTTATGTACATTTCGAGTGTTATTCCCTTTCCCGATTTCCGGGCAAACATCCCCTTCCCCCTCCCCCCCCCTTATGGGTGTTCCTCCCCACCTCCCCATTGCCTCCCTCCCCCCGACAGTCTAGTTCACTGGGGGTTCAGTCTTAGCAGGACCCAGGGCTTCCCCTTCCACTGGTGCTCTTACTAGGATATTCATTGCTACCTATGAGGTCAGAGTCCAGGGTCAGTCCATGTATAGTCTTTAGGTAGTGGCTTAGTCCCTGGAAGCTCTGGTTGCTTGGCGTTGTTGTACATATGGGGTCTCAAGCCCCTTCAAGCTCTTCCAGTTCTTTCTCTGATTCCTTCAACGGGGGTCCCGTTCTCAGTTCTGTGGTTTGCTGCTGGCATTCGCCTCTGTATTTGCTGTATTCTGGCTGTGTCTCTCAGGAGAGATCTACATCCGGCTCCTGTCGGTCTGCCTTCTTTGCTTCATCCATCTTGTCTAATTGGGTGGCTGTATATGTATGGGCCACATGTGGGGCAGGCTCTGAATGGGTGTTCCTTCAGTCTCTGTTTTAATCTTTGCCTCTCTCTTCCTGCCAAGGGTATTCTTGTTCCCCCCTTTTAAAGAAGGAGTGAAGCCTTCACATTTTGATCATCCGTCTTGAGTTTCATTTGTTCTAGGCATCTAGGGTAATTCAAGCATTTGGGCTAATAGCCACTTATCAGTGAGTGCATACCATGTATGTCTTTCTGTGATTGGGTTAGCTCACTCAGGATGATATTTTCCAGTTCAACCATTTGCCTACTTAATTTCATAAAGTCATTGTTTTTGATAGCTGAGTAATATTCCATTGTGTAGATGTACCACATTTTCTGTATCCATTCCTCTGTTGAAGGGCATCTGGGTTCTTTCAGCTTCTGGCTATTATAAATAAGGTTCACGATGAACATAGTGGAGCACGTGTCTTTTTTATATGTTGGGGCATCTTTTGGGTATATGCCCAAGAGAGGTATAGCTGGATCCTCAGGCAGTTCAATGTCCAATTTTCTGAGGAACCTCCAGACTACATTTCAGAATGGTTGTACCAGTCTGAAACCCCACCAACAATGGAGGAGTGTTCCTCTTTCTCCCCATCCTCGCCAGCATCTGCTGTCACCTGAGTTTTTGATCTTAGCCATTCTCACTGGTGTGAGGTGAAATCTCAGGGTTGTTTTGATTTGCATTTCCCTTATGACTAACGATGTTGAACATTTCTTTAGGTGTTTCTCGGCCATTCGGCATTCCTCAGTTGTGAATTCTTTGTTTAGCTCTGAACCCCATTTTTTAATAGGGTTATTTGTCTCCCTTCGGTCTAACTTTTTGAGTTCTTTGTATATTTTGGATATAAGGCCTCTATCTGTTGTAGGATTGGTAAAGATCTTTTCCCAATCTGTTGGTTGCTGTCTTGTCCTAACCACAGTGTCCTTTGCCTTACAGAAGCTTTGTAGTTTTATGAGATCCCATTTGTCAGTTCTTGA